>NC_082681.1:92431194-92486194 GCF_025265405.1 Mesoplodon densirostris
GTGGAGAGACCCTGGAACTAGTTCACCTTCTGGTACAGAGTGGATATCTGGGAAATGCCAGGCCTAGATGCCTTCTGCCATTGGGTGAAGGGACTGCAGATGCCTGGACTAGATATTCTTCTGCAGGACGGAATGCCATGAGCCACCTGGTCTAGTTGGCAGTCCTTTGTTGGGTAGAGGATAGAAAGACACTGGTCTTGGTTCACTTTCTGCCACTGAGTGGACACCTAGGAGACATGGGAGCTGGTGGAGTCACCTGTGCATGTGGCGAGGCCCTCCTGTGGTCAGCCTGAGAAGAGCATGTGGTGGGTCAGCCCTCTGAGGATCAGCTATAGGTGCTGTTTTGTGGAAATAGTGCCTGTTGTTGCCTTCATTTGGGGGTGGAGAGAAGGTGGTCCTGCCTGCCAGGCTAGGGTCAGCACTTGTAAATGCTGCAGGTAGTTCAGCTTGGTGTTTCTATTGGGTATCCATCTCTCCTTCATATCACTATCGGTTTTTCACTTTTCCTGATGGTTGCACATTGGCAGCAGGCTTTGCTTTTTAATTTGTAGTTCTTTTATTTATTTATTTATTTATTTATTTATTTACTTACTTACTTACTTACTTTGAAGACTAGCATTTCTTTCTTGCACATCTCTAGAACCCGATTCGGGACATCTGAGGGATAAAAAGAAAGGTCAGGGAATTCACCACAGTTTATCATAAATCTTCAAGTCCTTAGGTCTTCTTTCCAACGTTTACAATCTGTTTACAATTATTTGTTGAAATTTTTTCAAGGCAATTATTTGAATTTGGAGGGGAGCAGCAAGAAAAAGTTAGTCTACACTATTTTCGCCAACAACCCAAAGTGTCTGAGGTATTTTTATAAATATAATTATATGAAATGTGTCTAGTCTTCTGTTCCTTTAGACATTCTTTATTAATGCCTACAAGCGATGAACAAAGTAGAAAATCAGCTTTCCCTCTTTCCATCCCTCTGTTTTCCTTAATAATGTATAATTTTATTTATGTCTGTTTCACTTGATTTGCTAGTTTTATAAGGATTTAGTTCTCAACAACAGTCCACTTGCCTTAGATTTTCTATTATTGGTTGACTGAGTTCATACCCTTCAAATTCTTTAAAACACAGTCCTTAGAATAAACTTCCCTCACTTAGCACATGATCAAAATTGTTCTCCTATTGCTTTCATGCTTCAGCCGAAGATTGGTAGTGTGAAAAATGTTGGGGCTGGATTTTCTTCCTTGATGATTTTTTAGATTTTTGCTCCACCAAAACTTGTGCTGCAAACCACAGGAATATACAGATATCAGGTAGAAAAATCCTCTGATATTAACGTTCTTTTGGAACATATATTAAAGTCAGATATGCATATTCACCTTTAAGAAATAATAATAATAAGGCTTAACAATCATGCGTGGGTCATTTCCACTTCCAGCCATGGCTGTGATGAAATAGCTTGTTGCAGTCCTATTACCTCACAGAGAAAAATTTAAAAACCTGGACAAAATAAAAAAACTTCTGCTTGTAGGCACCAGAGAACTCCTTCTGTGTCCAGGACATCAGGGTCGGAGAACCTGGAGAGAAGGGAACCTCACTGAGGGGGATCTAACAGTTTTGTGCTGTCTTTTACCCTCAGGGAATCTGCTGAATCCAAACTGCCCTGGGTGAGAGCACATCATTCTACAGGCAAAACACCCACTAAGAGACAGAGATGAAATTTGTTTCTAGGAAAATTCCCGGGGCTAGGGAAAATTCATGGATCCAGACTTACAAACCAGGCAATATTGGAGAAATCAAAATCTTAGGGAAAAGAAAGGTAGACAGAAGTGAGACCGACCTTGGGTGGTTTTCTTCCTCGAGGCATTTGTTCCTACCTAAACTGCGTAGGACACGAGACTAAGAAGATGAGCAGACAGCTGTTACAGGTCTCAACAGTTTTCTCCGCAGTCTCATGGTACAGTAGAGTAAAACACTAAGTGCAGAACTCACCCAAAAGAGGGTCCCCAGTAAACACCCCAGGCTGACAGTTGGGACCATTGGAGAGCTGTAACCTGGGAGGAGGGAAAACCAGGGGTAATCCAAGCCTGATAATCCCTGAAGCCTCCCACAGTCAGCTCAGCCCCTGACTGGATTGATAGTATTGCCCTTTGCTATCTGCCTGCCAGAGAGAGTGTGAAACTTCTATGGAGGGAAAAGCATTGCCCAGAGCCAGTCGACTCTTTTTTAAACAATGTTCTCACATTTAGATCAACCACCAGACATTTCAAAAACACAGGTTAAGAGACGAAGAAGAGAAAAGAAAATACCCAGAGGTTCCCAATATTGGAATTATCAGACAGGGGCAGAGAAATAATTATGATTAATATGTTCAAGACTGTGGATGATGACAAAATTGAGATCTCATCAGAAAGCTGGAATTTAAACATCAACCAAGTGGATGCACTGAAAATTGGCAAGCTAACAAATACCATCCACTGACGTTAAGAATTCAACATTTGAGTATAACAAAATAGCAGACAGCAGGATAAAGGGGGAAGAGAAAGGACAAGGAAAAAGGCAAGCAGAAGGCTGACGAGTACATAGGGTTTGTCTCTGAGACCTCAGAGATGCATACAACTTCTCCTCCGAATGGGCAAGAACAGACCATGGTTTAAGTGGCCGCTAATATCCATGGAGCCCCTTCCGTGTATTGGTCAGTCTGCCTGGGCTCTGCAATTATTACCAAGAGACAGGCTTAAGTACCGTTTCTACATGGCTGCATCTGGCCCTCAACAGACACTTCTGGCGCCTGATCAAAAAGTCCTAAGGATTTTAAAATATTTTTATTATGGTAAATTTATACAAAGCATGAAATTTGCTATTTTAACCATTTTAAGTGTACAATTCAGTGGAATTACTTAGATTCACAATATTGCACAACTGTCACGACTCTTTCCATAATATTTCATTCCTTTGCACAAAAACTCTGTTCACATTGATCAATAACTCCCATTAACCCCTCCCACCCAGCCCCTGGTATCCTCTAACCTACTTTCAACTCTCTCTATTAATTTACCTCTTCTATACTTTTCATATAAGTAGAGTCATACAATATTTGTCCTTTTGTGTCTGGCTTTAAAGCATAGAAGTAACAAGGCTTCCATTTTCTTTTGGGTTGATAAGAAAAATTTAGAACCAGCCTTTGACAGCCCACTGTAGGCATGTGCATAATTCACTGGATGCCTTTTCAGCCACATCTCTGATATTTTGGAGGAATTTTCAGTTTTCCCTACTCCTGACAAGCCTGCCAAGTAATAGATGTGATGTTTCAACAAATGAGTGAGTGAGAATGTTCTGAATCCTACCAGACAGAAGAGAATTGAAAACATTTTTCATCAGAGACGATTTACTCTCTACTCAGGATTAAATCAAGTGATATAAGAAATTATCGATTTCTCAGACCTCTAATGGTGAACTTTCTTTTCTTAGTGGATGAATTACTTCAAGATCAGAGCAGAGCAACTGTACACTCCCCTCCAACCCTCATCAAAGAAGCTCAGCCATCTCAGGTGGGGAAGACAAAACAACAACAACAGCAACTACAAAAGCAACAGATTTTTCAAGGCTCAATCTCTGCGGACACAACCTGTTCACCATTTCTCTCCCTTTAGGTCACTCCTTTCTGATAAACACCCAAGATGTTTGACAGCAATCGCACCAGCTCACTCTACTACTTCTCCTTTCTCACTTCAGTATCTCACACCGTTGCTTCATTTGTTGCAGAACAGATTTTATAACTAAATAGACAAGCATGGAACTATCAATAAGATAGAGGAGACTTAATGAAGAAGGGACCTCCTCCGCACTGTCTATTCTACTTCCTTGCTCTTACTTACCTGCAGAATCTACTGTGAGCAGAAATGCTTCCGTCTTGCAGTGTCTTGATTTCCTAGGGAAGGTTTAGTAAGGCTATTATAGGTTTTCAGAGGAAGGAGGAAATGTCACATGTCAACTGGTGATTCTGCAGTATTAGGATGCCTCAATGGCTGTTCTCATGACATATGAAAATACTGATAAAAATTTAATGATATATCTCTAAAACTTCCGAAGACTAGATCCTGAGGTTTTCCATAATGATGGGAATCTCCCTCTCTTCCCATGTTCTTCTGAGCAGACTCACAGAATGAGAACATGTCGGTCTGCAAATGGGGTTGAGCCGCATGCATCTACTTAACAAGGGGATAGACAGGGTTCAATTGGTAGGATCTATATATCACGAGACCCAAGTCTTAAGGGATGGAGATTAAGGACAGAGGAGAATTGGGTCACAAGATTCTTGCATTGGGTCAAATATGGCAGGGGAGCAAAGTTGACATAATAAAGAACAGCTCTTTGCTCCATGAATGGCAATATTCTACTGGCATGAAACGGAGGTATGAGGCACAGGAAAGGCTTTCTAGGAACTATCTTTGATGTTCTGGCAGGACCTGAGCTGGACTCTGCAGGTGCTCATGGGACGAATGTACATCAAGCTCATTCCTTGTGAACAGGCGACCAGACCTGCTGGCAATGAGATCAGCGTGACAGCACCTCTGCCTATGGTCAGATCATCAAGCTTCACACTTCCTGTGTTATGCCCTGCACTCCTTTCTTAGCCCATAACTGAGTTCCCGTGTTTGCAGTTTTCACGTGTGACCTGGTGTGCAGAATGGATAGTGTGGGGCAGGATCATTTGTGAGCCGCTATGTGAGCCCGAAATCTGCAAACATCATCCACCAGCAGAGAAGAGCCAGAATCAAACTAGGCCCCCTTCCTGAATTGGAATATGCCTAGCACAGTGCTGAGCAAACAGTGGACTTCTTCCCTTTGCCCTGTTAATATTTCCCACAGTGATTTTGGTGAGCCAGGGAGGTGGCTGTTAGAACCCCTGGCAGATGGACAAAGTACTGTGCTGTGGAGCCACTAATCAGAACCCTAACTAGCCACCTCGCCCATCCAGTAGGAGGCTCTGGTCCCTCATCTCATGCAACATGGAGATAAGGCCACTTATCTCATTAATAGGATTGTTGTGAGGATTGAACAAGATAGCAGGTGTGAAAGTGCTTGGATAGAGTAGGTGACTCAATCCTGTGAGTATATTCCCTTCAGTGCATACTTAATCCTTACCCCTGACTTGTTTTGGGCCCTAGGAGCTCCGCTTCTCCTTTCCCAGTGGATTTGTTGATTTTGGACCCAACAGCCTTTCCTATTGATGCCCTAGGGTAGGAAAAACTAATTTTTGTCAAAGAGGTAATATGTTCAGTCCCCAGGTGGGACTTGGGACTTCTCCAATCCAATCATGGCTACACCGTTTCCCTTTGTCAGTAATGATTTTTCCAGCCTCTTCTATAGCTAAAGGTGGCTCTATGATCCAGTCTTGCCCAATGAGACATATGGGGAATGCATTGGGGGCTTCTGTGGTAGATGCCTTTTTTTAATGAGAAGGACAGATGTGGCATAGGAGGATGGTGGCACTTGGAATGCAATAGAGATGCCTGGAGCTCTTGCAGAGATGCCTGTGTGGCTGCGTGAGTTAACCACCTTAACCTTCAGAAAATAGTGGATCAGGGGGATGGAAGACATGGGGCCCTGGAGCAGCTGAATCAGAAAACAAATGGGTGCTTCCAGATTTCTTATTGCAAACAACAGCAACAACAACAAACAGCAAAAAACAAAAAAACATAAGGCCCTATTTATTTTACCTTTGCATCCAAACTTTCCCTTACACTCATTTGAAGTTAACTTTTACAACTTCTAATACTGGCTCTATATCCAGAAAGTCTGATTTCATTAGTCTGTTTTGTGGCTTTGGATATTTTTTTTTTAAAAAAACCTTCTGCTATAAATACTGTCAAACTGATACATGACAAATTAACTATTATAACGAGCTCCCATGTAAATCCCACCCAACTTCAACTGTCATGAGCTCTTGGTCAGTTTTATTTCATGTAAACCTATTAATTTACCCACCCCTCCAGGTTTTCTTCAGGCAAATCCCGAACATTTTTTTCAGGTAATCCACGTATATTGCAGAATATAGCTCTCCAAGATAAAGACTCCTTACAAAGACTACTTTAGTGACACAATACAGGCCATTATCATGCCTAAACAAGAGTTAATAATTACTTAGTATCTTCAATACTCACAGGTAAAGTTTCCCTTTCTCTCTCTTTTTTTTTTTTTTTTTTTTTTTGCGGTATGCGGGCCTCTCACTGTTGTGGCCTCTCCCGTTGTGGAGCACAGGCTCTGGACGCGCAGGCTCAGCGGCCTTGGCTCACGGGCCCAGCCGCTCCGTGGCATGTGGGATCCTCCCGGACTGGGGCACGAACCCGTGTCCCTCGCATCGGCAGGCGGACTCTCAACCACTGCGCCACCAGGGAAGCCCCTCCCTTTCTCTCTTTTAAATGCCAATGTTTTCACTTTGTTTTCTTCAACTCTGGATCCCATTTAGACTCAGGCACTGCAGTTTTTCAATATGCCTGCTAATTCTCTGTAAAATTCACCCTCTCTTACTCTCTCTTTTTCTCATGAGAAATGAGTCCTTTGCTCTAGAGAGTCATCCACATGCAGAATTTTGCTGATTTCATTTCACTGGTGTCATTTAACACACTCCTCTGTCCCCAGCCTTTCCTGCAAATTGGGATTTACATCTTGTCTTCTTCTGGTTCAGTCTTCATAATTTGGCAAGAATGTCTCAGAGGCAGTGTCACATTCGTCCATTGGGAGGTGAATACAGCATGGTTGTCCCTCTTTTTGTAAAGCGAGCAGATATTGGTGCTCATTGCCTAGAGCGCTTGCATCGTTTGAGGTTGAAAATGGAGATATTTTCATTTTATCTACCCTTCTTCACTTATTCGATGGAATTCTTCTCCGATGAGAACCTTCCCTCATCCACTATTTGGTAACCAGTGTTACCATTCATATGCCACACACAGGATAATTGTTTCATTACTTGCCTCTGCTTACCCAATTTACAAATAATGAATCTATTTCCTAGCATTTGATCATGGTGACCATGAGGTCTTTGTTCCTCTAGAGCCACTATGAACCCAACATTTAATCACAGTTGATGCGTTTAAATCTGTTTTAAGTATTATTCTTACTGGCACTCAATTTGTCCCTGCGTGATGCAGACTCATAATCTGAATCTGCCCACACAGGGGCAAATGCAAAGCCGGCGCTCAGTCAGTGTGGGCTGGAAGTACGTCATAGCACTGAGTGAAGTGTACTGACATCACACTTTCCTGTTTTATTACAACATTATATTACTGTGCTCATCCCTCCACCAGATGTTTGAAACTGGCATTACCCCTTGGCTGTCTTTGCTGTGATGCAGGTAGTATTACATTTGGTGACAGAAGAATTAAGACTCCCTCTCCTTCGCTGGGCCTTTCTACCTTACTTGGGGGACAGGTGACTCAACTAGGCTCATGGATTTGATCATCTTTTGGCTTACAGTATTCATTTCCCCACATTACCATTAATTCTCGCTCACACAGTTTTCTCTGTGTTCATCTGTGCCATCATTTGCTATTGCTCTACTTACTGGAACCTTGCATAGCTCAGATTTCCTCTTTCCCTGACACAGCTATCTCCTCCATATCATTGTACCAGCACCCCTGTGGAAGTCATTTATCAGTAAATCTCCAAGTGGCTTTACTCGGCTTCTTCCTCTCAATGGTTTTTCCCATCATGGCTGTGCATTTTGAGGGCTGAGTGTTTGGGCCTTGGTCACATCAAAGACCCTTTGGTAACCAGCCTCCTTTTCTCCAAACTTCTATTTTCTGATTTCTAACCTGGAGAAAAAGATCTAGCCCTCCTGTGCCCTTGTGAAATGAGCTCCACAAGAGATTGCCAGAACATCATGAAGCATACAGAGTCTGGGATGTGTAAAACATTTGTACCCATGATTACTTGAATACAGGCTGCTACATGAGAAGTGTTGGATAAAATGTAGGGGAATTAGACAACCCCTTGACTTTATCCCATTACTCTGAGAGATCACAGTAATCTTTACTCAGGAATTGCTAGGACACATGCAGGAGTCGGTTGGCCATCAGGTTACCGTATGGAGATATTTTCCACTCGTTAAGACTCAAATAAGACTATTTTCTGGTTAGGCTACTCCAGCACTCGGCTATCAGGCAGTTCACTTCTAGCTGAGTGTGCTTCACCAAATTTTATTTTTAATTTTTTATTGAGACATAATTGACATATAACATTGTATAAACTTAAGTTGGACAATGTGTTGATTTGATACATTTATGTATTGCAGTATGAATGCCACTGTAGCATTTGCCAGCATCTCCATCATGTCACATAATTATCATTTTATTTATATGTTTCACTAAATTTTATATTAGCAGTCTGTGTACTGGTGTAAAATGAACAAGTCTGAGTGACTGATAATCTCAGTTTTCACAGTTCTTCATATTTCCCATATTGACTGTGTGTGAATGAGTCTGAAAACAACAGGTTTATAGTTTCAGGTTTGGTTTGTAATTATATTCTCACCTAGGACTGGAAACATTGGATGGGGTGTGGTGTGGACATTGCAGGGATTAGGGACTGCCTTAGAATGGAGATACATTTAACCAATTTAGCCTCAAATTTAGGCATTTTTGTGTGGGCTACTCCTATGCTTGGATATCAAGCATTTCAGCCATGACTACATTACTCTCCCACACCTTCTGTAATAGTGATGGGCAGTGTGCCTGAAAAGTGATGAAGATGCTGACGTGACTTATAATTCCAGACTCTGTAGTTCTTTGTGGCCTCTTTGTATCCTTGCAACTAGCACCTCAGGGTGTAGCTGTAGATGTGGATTCAAGCAAGACCTGACAGGGAGAGAAAGCTTTTACTCAGACAAGGCGCCCTCAATTCTGTTGCTATGGGAGATGATGCATCCTGATTTTGTTGTTGCCATGGTAACTCATGCACTTGACCCAATCTTGTTCATACTTGATACACCAAAGACACTTTTTCCTCAGCTGCCAGTACCATCTCCTTTTTCAGTTTAGAGTGGGAAAATACAGTCAAAGGAATTACTTTCCCAAGGATGTTCACTACCCTATAAGTTATTTGACGCCAAAAGTAGGAAAGAATTGTTTCTAGACTTTTTATTGTTGTCAGCAAGTGTGTGCACATATAAATCATTTGTATAATGGGGATTTACAGGATGGAGCATGCCAATTGCTCCCCAACTGTTGGAGGAGCCTCCAGGTCATATATTATTCATGATTGGAATGAAATAATATAAAGATAGCTATTGCTTATTGAGCACTTTCTATCTACAAGGCTCTATTCATTGTCCCTTATAGGTAGCTTGACTAGCACTAACATATTATTCAATGTATAATAAACCTAAAATAATAAATGCATGAGATAATGGTGCATGGATCACAACAGGTAGGAACAGAGAACAGACAACCTGAGAGGTGAGAAATGGTTTCTCAAAGTCATTGTAAATTACTTTTCTGTTTCTATGAGCAGATTTATCATCTTTTCATATACTTAAGGGTCAGTTGTATGTCTTTTTCTAAAGTATTTGTTCAGCTCTTTTGCCATTTAATGTAATGGAGTTATGGCCTTTTTTACTTGACTTTAAATAGTACATTTATTTGGGATATTATCTCTTTATATTTTATATATTTTGAAAATATTTTCTCCAAGTTAATCATTTAACTTTTATTTGTTTGATATTTTATTTTTGTTTTTGTGTTTTTCCAAACCAAGATGTTTCTTCTTCCTTATTTGTAGGTAGGTCATTTATTAATTTTCCAATTGATTGTGTTTGAATTTTAATTCTATTTTTTTAACATGTTTATTGGAGTATAATTGCTTTACAATGGTGTGTTAGTTTCTGCTTTATAACAAAGTGAATCCGTTATATATATATACATATATCCCCACATCTCTTCCCTCTTGCGTCTCTCTCCCTCCCACTCTCCCTATCCCACCCCTCTAGGTGGTCACAAAGAAGCGAGCTGCTCTCCCTGTGATATGCAGCTGCTTCCCACTAGCTATCTACTTTAAATTTGGTAGTGTATATATGTCCATGCCACTCTCTCACTTTATCGTAGCTTACCATTCCCCCTACCCGTATCCTCAAGTCCATTCTCTAGTAGATCTGCGTTTTTATTCCCATCTCACCCCTAAGTTCTTCATGACATTTTTTTTCAGTTGTTTTTTTTAGATTCCATATATACGTGTTAGCATACAGTATTTGTTTTTCTCTTTCTGACTTACTTCATTCTGTATGACACACTCAAGGTCCATCCACCTCACTACAAATAAATCAATTTCATTTCTTTTTATGGCTGAGTAATATTCCATTGTATATATGTACCACATCTTCTTTATCCATTCATGTGTTGATGGACATTTAGGTTGCTTCCATGTCTGGCTACTGTAAATAGAGCTGAAATGAACATTGCGGTACATGACTCTTTTTGAATTATGGTTCTCTCAGGGTATATGCCCAGTAGTGGGATTGCTGGGTCGTATGGTAGTTCTATTTTTAATCCTTTAAGGAACCTCCATACTGTTCTCTGTGGTGGCTGTATCAATTTACGATCCCACTGACAGTGCAAGAGGGTTCCCTTTTCTCCACATCCTGTCCAGCATTTATTGTTTGTAGATTTTTTGATGATGGCCACTATGACTGATGTGAGATGATATCTCATTGTAGTTTTGACTTACAATTATCTAATGATTAATGATGTTGAGCATTCTTTCATGGTTTAGTTGGCAATCTGTATATCTTCTTTCGAAAAATGTCTATTTAGGTCTTCTGCCCATTTTGGTATTGGGTTGTTTCTTTTTTTTGATATTGAGCTGCATGAGCTGCTTGTAAATTTTAGAGATTAATCCTTTGTCAGTTGCTTCATTAGCGAATATTTTCTCCCATGCCGAGGGTTCTCTTTTCGTGTTGTTTATGGTTTCCTTTATTGTGCAAAAGGTTTTGAGTTTCATTAGGGCCCATTTGTTTATTTTTACTTTTATTTCCATTTCTCTAGGAGGTGGGTCAAAAAGGATCTTGCTGTGATTTATGTCATAGAGTGTTCTGCCTATGTTTTCCTCTAAGAGTTTGATACAGTCTGGCCTTACATTTAGGTCTTTAATCCATTTTGAGCTTATTTTTGTGTATGGTGTTAGGGAGTGTTCTAATTTCATTCTTTTACATGTAGCTGTCCAGTTTTCTGAACACCACATATTGAAGAGGGTGTCTTTTCCCCACTGTATATTCTTGGCTCCTTTGTCATAGATCAATTGACCATAGGTGCGTGGGTTTATCCCTAGGCTTTCTATCCTGTTCCATTGATCTATATTTCTGTTTTTGTGCCAGTACCATACTGTCTTGATTAATATAGCTTTGTAGTATAGTCTGAAGTCAGGGAGCCTGATTCCTCCAGCTACGCTTTTCTTTCTCCAGATTGCCTTGGCTATTCGGGGTCTTTGGTGTTTCCATACAAATTGTGAAATTTTTTGTTCTAGTTCTGTGAAAAATGCCAGTGGTAGTTTGATAGGAATTGCATTGAATTTGTAGATTGCTTTGGGTAGTAGAGTCATTTTCACAAGTTTGATTCTTGCAGTCCAAGAACATGGTATGTCTCTCCATCTGTTTGTATCATCTTTAATTTCTTTCATCAGTATCTCATAATTTTCTGCATGCAAGTATTTAGTCTCCTTAGGTAGGTTTATTCTTAGATATTTTAATCTTTTTGTTGCAATGGTAGATGGGAGTGTTTTCTTAATTTCACTTTCAGAATTTTCATCATTAGTGTATAAGAATGCAAAAGATTACTGTGCATTAATTTTGTATCCTGCTAGTTTATGAAATTCATTGATTAGCTCTAGTAGTTTTCTGGTAGCATCTTTAGGAATCTCTATTTGTAGTATCATGTCATCCCCAAACAGTGACAGCTTTAATTCTTCTTTTCCAATTTGGATTCATTTTATTTCTTTTTCTTCTCTAATTGCTATGGCTACAACTTTGAAAACTATGTTGAATAAAGTGGTGAGAGTGGGCAACCTTGTCTTGTTCCTGATCTTAGTGGAAATTGTTTCTGTTTTTCACCATTGAGGACGATGTTGGCTGTGGGTTTGTCATATATGGCCTTTATTATGTTGAGGAAATTTCCCTCTATGCCTACTTTCTGGAGGGTTTTTATCATAAATGGGTGTTGAATTTTGTCAAAAGCTTTTTCTGCATCTATTGAGATGATCATATCGTTTTTCTCTTTCAATTTTTTAATATGGTGAATCACGTTGATTGGTTTGCGTACATTGAAGAATCCTTGCATTCCTAGGATAAACCCCACTTGATCATGTTGTATGATCCTTTTAATGTGCTGTTGGATTCTGTTTGCTAGTATTTTGTTGAGGATTTTTGCATCTATGTTCTTCAGTGATATTGGCCTGTCGTTTTTTTTTTTTTTCTTTGTGACATCTTTCTTTGGTTTCGGTATCAGGGAGATCGTGGCCTTGTAGAATGAGTGTGGGAGTGTTCCTCCCTCTGTTATATTTTGGAAGAGTTTGAGAAAGATAAGTGTTAGCTCTTCTCTAAATGTTTGATATAATTTGCCTGTGAAGCCATCTCGTCCTGGGCTTTTGTTTGTTAGAAGATTTTAAATCACAGTTCCAATTTCAGTGCTTGTTATTGTTCTGTCCATATTTTCTATTTCTTCCAGGTTCAGTTTTGGAATGTTGTGCATTTCTAAGAATTTGTCTATTTCTTACAAGTTGTCCATTTTATTGGCATAGAGTTGCTTGTAGTAATCTGTCATGATCCTTTGTGTTTCTGCAGTGCCAGTGTTACTTCTCCTTTTTCATTTCTAATTCTATTGACTTGAGTCTTCTCCCTTTTTTTCTTGATGAGTCAGGCAATGGTTTATCAATTTTGTTTATCTTCTCAAAGAACCAGCTTTAGTTTCATTGATCTTTGCTATCCTTGCCTTCATTTCTTTTTCATTTATTTCTGACCTGATCTTTATGATTTCTTTCCTTCCGCTAACTTTGGAGTTTTTTTCTTCCTCTTTCTCTAATTGTTTTAGATGTAAGGTTAGGTTGTTTATTTGAGATGTTTCTTGTTTCTTAAGGTAAGATTGTATTGCTGTAAACTTCCCTCTTAGAACTGCTTTTGCTGCATCCCATAGGTTTTGGGTCATCATGTTTTCATTGTCATTTGTTTCTAGGTATTTTTTGAGTTCCTCTTTGATTTTTTCAGTGATCTCTTGGTTATTAAGTAGTGTATTATTTAGCCTCCATGTGTTTGTATTTTTTACAGATATATTCCTGTAATTGATATTTAGTCTCATAGCACTGTGGTTGGAAAAGTTACTTGATACGATGTCAATTTTCTTAAATTTACCAAGGTTTGGTTTGTGACCCAAGATATGTTCTATCCTGGAGAATGTTCCATGAGCCCTTGAGAAGAAATTGTATTCTGTTGTTTTTGGATGGAATGTCCTTTAAATATCAGTTAAGTCCATCTTGTTTAATGTATCATTTAAAGCTTGTGTTTCTTTACTTATTTTCATATTGGATGATCTGTACATTGGTGAAAGTGGCGTGTTAAAGTCCCCTACTATGATTGTGTTACTGTTGATTTCCCCTTTATGGCTGTTAGTATTTGCCTTATGTATTGAGGTGCTCCTATGTTGGGTGCATAAATATTTACAATTGTTATATCTTCTTCTTGGGTTGATCCCTTGATCATTATGTAGTGTCCTTCTTTGTCTCTTGTAAGAGTCTTTGTTTTAATGTCTACTTTTCCTGATATGATAATTGCTATTCCAGCTTTCTTTTGATTTCCATTTGGGAATATCTTTTTCCATCCCCTCACTTTCATGTTGTATGTGTCCTTAGGTCTGAAGTGGGTCTCTGTTAGACAGCATATATACGGGTCTTGTTTTTGTTTCCATTCAGCCAGTCTATGTCTTTTGGTTGGAGCATTTGATCCATTTACATTTAAGGTAATTTTCCATATTTATGTTCCTATTACCATTTTTAATTGTTTTTTGTTTGTTATTGTAGGTCTTTTCCTCATCTTGTGTTTCCTGCCTAGAGAAGTTCCTTTAGCGTTTGTTGTTAAGCTGGTTTGGTGGTGCTGAATTCTGTCACCTTTTGCTTGTCTGTAAAGGTTTTAATTTCTCTGTCAAATATGAATGAGTTCCTTCCTTGGTAGAGTAATCTTGGTTGTAGTTTTCTCCCCTTCATCACTTTAAATATGTCCTGCCAGTCCCTGTTGGCTTGCAGAGTTTCTGCTGAAAGATCAGCTAACCTTATCGGGATTCCCTTGTGTGTTATTTGTTGTTTTTCCATTTGTGCTTTAATATTTTTACTTTGTATTTAAGTTTTGATACTTTGATTAATATGTGTCTTGGTGTGTTTCTCCTTGGATTTATCCTGTATGGGACGCTCTGTACTTCCTGGTCTTGATTAAGTATTTCATTTCCCGTATTAGGGAAATTTTCAACTATAATCTCTTCAAGTATTTTCTCAGTCACTTTCTTTGTCTCTTCTTCTTCTGGGACCCTTAATTCAAATGTTGGTGCATTTAACGTTGTCCCCGAGGTCTCTGAGACTCTCCTCAATTCTTTTCAATGTTTTTTCTTTATTCTGCTCTGCAGTAGTTATTTCCACTATTTTACCTTCCAGGTCACTTATCCGTTCTTCTGCCTTAGTTATTCTGCTATTGATCCCTTGTAGGGAATTTTTAATTTCATTTATTGTGTTGTTCGTTGTTGTTTGTTTGCTCTTTGGTTCTTCTAGTTCCTTGTTAAACGTTTCTTTTATTTTTTCCATTCTATTTCCAAGATGTTGGATCATCTTTACTATCTTTATTCTGAATTCTTTTTCAGGTAGACTGCCTATTTCCTCTTCTTTTGTTATATCTGGTAGGTTTTTACTTTGCTCCTTCATCTGCTGTGTGTTTCTCTGCCTTCTCGTTTTGCTTAACTTACTGTGTTTGGGGACTCCTTTTTGCAGACTGCATGTTTTTAGTACCCGTTGTTTTTGGTGTCTGCCCCCAGTGGCTAAAGTTGGTTCAGTGGGTTGTGTAGGCTTCCTGGTGGAGGGTACTAGTGCCTGTGTTCTGGTGGATGAGGCTGGATCTTGTCTTTCTGGTGGGCAGGTCCACATCTGATGGTGTGTTTTGGCGTGTCTATGGCCTTATTATGATTTTAGGCAGCCTCTCTGCTAGTGGGTGCAGTTGTGTTCCTCTCTTGCTACATTTTTGGCATAGGGTGTCCAGCATTGTAGCTTGCGGGTCACTGAGTGGAGCTCAGTCTTGGTGTAGAGATGGAGATCTCTGGGAAATTTTTGCCATTTGATATTACGTGGAGCTGGGAGGTCTCCTGTGGACCAATGTCCAGAACTTCACTCTCCCACCTCAGAAGCACAGCCCTGATGCCTGCCTGGAGCACCAAGAGTCTGTTATCCACATGGCTCAGAATAAAAGGGAGAAAAAAGAAAGAGAAAGGAAGAAGAAGATAACATAAAATAAAATAAAGTTATTAAAATAAAAAATTATTTAAAAAGTATTTTAAAGTTATAAAAGAAAGAAAGAAATAAGAGAGCAACCAAACCAAAAAACAAATCCACCAATGATAACAAGAGCCTAAAAACTATACTAAAAAAAAAAACCCAGAAAAACAACAACAACAACAAAAAAAAGGAAAGACAGAACCCTAGGACAAATGGTGAAAGCAAAGCTATACAGACAAAATCACACACAGAAACATACACATACGCACTCGAAAAAGGCGAAAAAAATATATATCTGTGCTCCCAAAGTCCACCTCCTCAAAGTGGGATTATTCATTGTGTATTCAGTTATTCCACAGATGCAGCCCACATCACATTGATTGTGGAGATTTAATCCGCTGCTCCTGAGGCTGCTGGGAGTAATTTCCCTTTCTCTTCTTTGTTTGCACAGCTCCTGGGGCTCAGCTTTGGATTTGGACCCACCTCTGCATGTAGGTCGCCTGAGGGAGTCTGTTCTCCACTCAGACAGGACGCGACTCAAGGAGCAGCTGATTCCAGTGGCCCTGGCTTACTGAGGCCGAGGGGATGGAGGGGTATGGAATGCGGAGCAAGGCTGTGGCGGCAGAGTCTGGCATGATGTTGAAACAACCTGTGGTGCACCGTGTGTTCTCCCGGGGAAGCTGTCCCTGGATCACGGGACCCTGGCAATGGCGGGCTGCACAGGCTCCCAGGAGGGGAGGTGTGGAGAGTGACCTGTGCTTGCACACAGGCTTCTTGGTGGCTGCAGCAGCAGCCTTAGTGTCTCTCGCCTGTCTCTTGGGTCCGAACTGATAGCTCTGCCTCACGCCCATCTCTGGAGTTCCTTTAAGCAGCGCTCTTAATCCCCTTTCCTCACGCAAAAGGAAACAGAGGCAAGAAAATGTCTCTTGCCTCTTTGGCAGCTCCAGACTTTTTTCCCGGACTCCCTCCTGGCTAGCTGTGGCTCACTAGCCCCCTTCAGGCTGTGTTCACGCAGTCAATCCCAGTCTGCTCCGTGGGACCTGACCTCCGAAGCCCGAGCCTCAGCTCCCAGCCCCCACCCATCCCGGTGGGTGAGCAGACAAACCTCTCCGGCTGGTGAGTGCGGGTCAGCACCAATCCTCTGTACGGGAATCTCTCCGCTTTGCTCTCTGCACCCCTATTGTTGTGCTCTCCTCCACAGCTCTGAAGCTTCCCCCCTCTGTCACCCACTGTCTCCACCCAGAAAGGGCCTTCCTAGAGTGTGGAAACCTTTCCTCTTCACAGTTCCCTCCCACTGGTGCATGTCCCATCCCTATTCTTTTGTCTCTGCTTTTGCTTTTTTCTTTTGCCCTACCCAGGTACGTGGGGAGTTCCTTGCCTTTTGGGAGGTCTGAGGTCTTCTGCCAGCATTCAGTAGGTGTTCTGTAGGAGTTGTTCCACATGTAGATATATCTCTGATGTATTTGTGGGGAGGAAGGTGATCTCCATGTCTTACTCTTCCGTCATCTTGAAGCTCCTTGAATTTTGATTCTTTGATAGAAGTCATTTCTACACTCCTAGGTTATTACAGAATCTACATGTATTATTTTCTAATATTAAGATTTCCATTTTTTACATATAGATCTCTAAATCATTTGGAGATTATTCTTTCTATGGTATGAATTATGGGTCAAATTTTATCTTTTATCAAATGGCTGTCCAGTTGTCCCAACAGCATTTTTTAAAGTGTATATCTTTCCCCAGTCATAATGGTGATGTCACCATTACTATGTAGTAAGTTTCAATATGTACATGGGTGTATTTAAAAATTTTTCTATTCTATTTCACTAGTCTGTTTATTCAAGTGCCAGTACCATATGGTTTTATTTATCAAGAATTTACAGCATGTTTTATTTTTGGTTAGGTTAGTCTCCCCTCATTTCTATTTTTTCATAGTGTGTTGTAGCTATTCTTGCATGTTTTCTTTTTCTCCAGAAGAAATTTAGAATCAACTTGTCTTTCTCTAAGGAAAACAACAACAATAACTTGCTGATATTTTTTAAAAATTAAGAATGCATTAAATTTGTGAGCTAATTCTATCTAAATGATATTGAGCATTCCTATTCAAGACCAAAAGATATTTCTCCTAGTTTATATAGCTTTCAGGAGTCTTTAAACTTGTTCTTATATAGCTTTTCCACATTATATTGGGTTGACCAAAATGTTCATGTGTTTTTTTCCATAAGATGGCTCTAGTAGCACTTAGTTGTCTTTAACTTCATTCAAAACAATTTTGTTAGATTGTATGTGACAGCTGTCATATCAGCGTGCACTAAAAAAAGACTTACCAAAATTAGTGAATTTTTGTGTAGCCATTTTAATATTGAAGGTGGAAGAAAAAAGCAACATTTTTGGCATACTATGCTTTATTATTTCAAAAAAGGTAAAAATGCAACTGAAACGCAAAAATAGTTTTGTGCAATGTATAGAGAAGGTGCTGTGACTGCTGAAATGTGTCAAAAGTGGTTTGCAAAGTTTCCTGCTGGAGATTTTTCACTGGATGATGCTCCACGTTCGGGTAGACAAGTCGAAGTTGATAGCGATCATATCGAAACAATAATTGAGAACAATCAACGTTATACCACGTGGGAGATAGCCGACATACTCAAAATATCCAAGTCAAGCATTGCAAATCATTTGCACCACTTGGTTACGTGAATCACTTTGACGTTTAGGTTCCACATAAGTTAAGCAAGAAAAACCTTCTTGACCATATTTCCACATGCTATTCTCTCCTGAAACGTAATGAAAACATTCCATTTTTAAAACAAATTGTGATGGGTGATGAAAAGTGGATACTGTACGATAATGGGGAATGGAAGAGATCATGGGGCAAGTGAAATGAACCACCTCCAACCACACCAAAAGCCGTTCTTCATCCAAAGAAGGTGATGTTCTGTATATGGTGGGACTGGAAGTTAATCCTCTATTATGAGCTCCTTCCGGAAAACCAAACTATTAATTCTAACAAGTTCTGCTCCCAATTTGACCAACTGAAAGCAGCACTTGAGGAAAAGCATCCAGAATTAGTCCACAGAAAACACATAGTCTTCCATCAGGATAACACAGGACCGCATGTTTGTTTGATGACCAGGCAAAAGTTGTTACAGCTTGGCTGGGAAGTTCTGATTCATCTGTTGTATTCACCAGACTTTGCACCTTCGGATTTCCATTTATTTTGGTCTTTACAAAATTCTCTTAATGGAAAAAATTTCCATTCCCTGGAAGACTGTAAAAGACACCTGGAACAGTTTTTTGCTCAAAAATATAAAAAAGTTTTGGGAAGATGGAATTATGAAGTTGCCTGAAAAATGGCAGAAGGTAGTGGAACAAAAGGGTGAGTATGTTGTTCAATAAAGTCCTTGGTGAAAATGAAAAAATGTGTCTTTTATTTTTACTTAAAAAACCAGAAGCACTTTTGGCGCACCCAGTAAGTTTATTCCTAAGAACGTTATCTTATCTGTTGCTATTATAAATAAGATTCTCTTTTCCATTATATCTTCTTTCTGGTTATTGTTTATATATATAAAGTCATTAATTTTTTTATATTAATTTACCAAAATTTTACTGTTTATTTTAGTTTTATCACTACATTTCTCACCTTGTCCAAATAAATACCATAATCTACAGAATTTCCTTTTTATCTTTCAATTCTTATGCCTATAACTGCTTTTTAGTGTTTGGTTTTTTAACTGTGTTGGATAATAGCTCTACTAAAAGTTCGAATAGTCAAGAGCATGGATATTAATTTTGTATCCTGCTACTTTACCAGATTCATTGAATAGCTCTAGTAGTTTTCTGGTAGCATCTTTAGGATTTTCTATGCATAGTATCATCTCATCTGCAAACAGTGACAGCTTTACTTCTTTTCCAATTTGGATTCCTTTTATTTCTTTTTCCTCTCTGATTGCTGTGGCTAAAACTTTCAAAACTATGTTGAATAATAGTGGTGAGAGTGGGCAACCTTGTCTTGTTCCTGATCTTAGAGGAAATGATTTCAGTTTTTCACCACTGAGGACGATGTTGGCTGTGGGTTTGTCATATATGGCCTTTATTATGTTGAGGAAAGTTCCCTCTATGCCTACTTTCTGCAGGGTTTTTTATCATAAATGGGTGTTGAATTTTGTTGAAAGCTTTTCCTGCATCTATTGAGATGATCATATGGTTTTTATCCTTCAATTTTTAAATATGGTTTCTCACATTGATTAATTTGCATATATTGAAGAATCCTTCCATTCCTGGGATAAACGAACTTGATCATGGTGTATGATCCTTTTAGTGTGCTGTTTGATCCTGTTTGCTAGTATTTTGTTGAGGATTTTTGCATCTATGCTCATCAGTGATATTTGCCTGTAGTTTTCTTTCTTTGTGACATCTTTGTCTGGTTTTGGTCTCAGGGTGACGGTGGCCTCACAGAATGAGTTTGGGAGTGTTCCTCCCTCTGCTATATTTTGGAAGAGTTTGAGAAGGAGAGGTGTTAGTTCTTCTCTAAATGTTTGATAGAATTTGCCTCTGAAGCTATCTAACCCTGGGCTTTTGTTTGTTGGAAGATTTTTAATCACAGTTTCAATTTCAGTGCTTGTGATTGGTCTGTTCATATTTTCTATTTCTTCCTGATTCAGTCTTGGCAGGTTGTGCATTTCTAAGAATTTGTCCATTTCTTCCAGGTTGTCGATTTTATTGGCATCTAGTTTCTTGTAGTAATCTCTCATGATCCTTTGTATTTCTGCAGTGTCAGTTGTTACTTCTCCTTTTTCATTTATAATTCTATTGATTTGAGTGGTCTCTCTTTTTTTGAAGTGTCTGGCACAGAAATCTCTTGAATTCCTATACACTAATGATGAAAAATCTGAAAATGAAATTAAGAAAACACTCCCATTTACCATTGCAACAAAAAGAATAAAATATCTAGGAATAAACCTACCAAAGGAGACAAAAAGACCTGTATGCAGAAAATTATACGACACTGATGAAAGAAATTAAAGATGATACAAACAGATGGAGAGATATACCATGTTCTTGGGTTGCAAGAATCAACATTTTGAAAATGACTATACTACCCAAAGCAATCTACAAATTCAATGCAATCTCTATCAAACTACCAATGGCATTTTTCACAGAAGTAGAACATAAAATTTCACAGTTTGTATGGAAACACAAAAGACTCTGAATAGACAAAGAAATCTTGAGAAAGAAAAACGTAGCTGGAGGAATCAGGCTCCTGGACTTCAGACTATACTACAAAGCTACATTAATCAAGACAGTATGGCACTGGCACAAAAAGAGAAATATAGATAATGGAACAGGATAGACAGCCCAGAGATAAACCGGCGCACATATGGTCACCTTATCTTTGATAAAGAAGGCAAGAATATACAGTGGAGAAAAGACAGCCTTTTCAATAAGTGGTGCTGGGAAAACTGGACAGCTACATGTAAAGGAATGAAATTAGAACACTCCCTAACACCATAACTAAAAATAAACCCAAAATGGATTAAAGACCTAAATGTAAGGCCAGAAACTATCAAACTCTTAGAGGAAAAAATGGGCAGAATACTGTATGACATAAATCACAGCAAGACCCTTTTTGACCCACCTCCTAGAGAAATGGAAATAAAAACAAACATAAACAAATGGGACCTAATGGAACTTCAAAGCTTTTGCACAGCAAAGGAAACCATAAACAACACGAAAAGACAACCCTCAGAATGGGACAAAATATTTGCAAACGGAGAAAGTGACAAAGGATTAATCTCTAAAATTTACAAGCACCTCATGCAGCTCAATATCAAAAAAAAACCAAACAACCCAATCCAAAAATGGGCAGAAGACCTAAATAGACATTTCTCCAAAGAAGATATACAGATTGCCTACAAACACATGAAAGAATGCTCAACATCATTAATCAGTAGAGAATTGCAAATCAAAACTACAATGAGATGTCATCTCACACCGGTCAGAATGGCCATCATCAAAAATTCTACATACAATAAATGCTGGAGAGAGTGGGGAGAAAAGGGAACCCTCTTGCACTGTTGGTGGGAATGTAATTTGATACAGCCACTATGGAGAACAGTATGGAGGTTCCTTCAAAAACTAAAAATAGAACTACCATATGACCCAGCAATCCCACTACTGGGCATATACCCTGAGAGAACCATAATTCAAAAAGAGTCATGTACCAAAATATTCACTGCAGCTCTATTTACAATAGTAAGTTTATGGAAGCAACCTAAGTGTCCATCAACAGATGAATGGATAAAGAAGATGTGGCACACGTATACAATGGAATATTACTCAGCCATAAAAAGAAACGAAATTCAGTTATTTGTAGTGAGGTGGATGAACCTAGAGTCTGTCATACAGAGTGAAGTAAGTCCAAAAGAGATAAACAAATACTGTATGCTAACACATATATATGGAATCTAAAAAACAAAAAATGGTCATGAAGAATCTAGGGGTAAGATAGGAATAAAGATACAGACCTACTAGAGAATGGACTTGAAGATACGGGGAGGGGGGAGGGTAAGTTGGGACAATGTGAGAGAGTAGCATGGACATGTATACACTACCAAACGTAAAATATATAGCTGGTGGGAATCAGCCGCATAGCACAGGGCGATCAGCTCAGTGCTTTGTGACCACCTAGAGGGGTAAGACAGGCAGGGTGGGAGGGAGGGAGACGCAAGAATGAAGAGATCTCGGGACATATGTATATGTAAAACTGATTCACTTTGTTATAAAGCATAAACTAACACACCATTGTAAAGCAATTATACTCCCATAAAGATGTTTTAAAAAAAAGAGTATGGGTAACATTTTTTCTTGTTCTTGACTTTAGAAGGAATGCCTCTCATTTTCCCATTAGGAATTTTAGTGTTTATTTTCTTATTGATTTACACATATAATGGACACTTGCTTTGTGTGTGTGTGTATCTAAATTTCTAGATGCACTCACAAATACCATATACATAATGTATATATATATATGTAGGAAGTGCCCATGAGTTCCTATTTTGGTGTTTTTGTTTTATTATTTTGTTTTGTTTTGTTTTGATTTTTTTGGAATGAGTGTTAAATTTCACTGTGCTCCTTTTCAGGATTTCTGGAGATTTTCATAGGATATTTCTCTTTAGACCTATCATAAGGTGAATGATAGTAGTGGATTTCCTAATTATTGAATCATCTCTGGTTGCCTACAATAAATCCTACTTGTTCATGGTGTATTATTTTCCTAATGTGGTGTTATATTCTGTCCACTGATATTAAATTTAAGAGATATAAATCAATATGCATAATTGACATTTTTCTATAGCTTTCTGTTATTATACTGTCTTATCAGGTTTTGGTATCAATGTTATAATCATTTCATAAAAATAATTTGAATTTCTCTTTATTTTCTATGTTTTGGAATATTTTGTGTAGCACTAAGAGTGCTTATGTAGCATTGTGTTTAGTTGATGATTAAGTTTTGGTAAAATTCTTCTGTGAAAATTTTAAGGCTTAGTGCTTTCCTATGAGGTAATTCTTTAATAAATCTCCCTATTTCTTCTATGGAAATTGGTTTCCTTAGGATCTCCATCTCAATTCCAGTCATTCTGACAAATTATTTTTTTCCTGTGAAATCATACGTATCACTTAGGTTTTCAACTTATTGTGCAACCAATTCTTTTGTTATTATATATTTTTTTTCTGGTTTAATAGTTATTTTCCTCTTCTCATTTCTTACTTTGTGTATCTGTATTTTCTACTTATTTCTTATTACATTAACTAGCAGTTGATTCCTTATTGTTAATTTATTTTAAAAACAGTATTTTGATTTATTTACTTCTAGTATTTTTCCATTTCTTATGTCTTTAATGTTTTCTTTTATCTTTATCATTAATGTTTTCTTTTGGTTTATTTTGTTGTTTTTTGTTTAACTTTAGGAGTTGAAATTTTAAGTCATTAATTTCATTTAAAATTTTATTGATGTAAATATTTGTAGTTAATATAAAAATTAAATTTCCTTTAATAACTGCTAAAATATATCCCACATATTATGATATGTGGAGTTTCTAATATCCTTTTTTTTTTTTTTTTTTTCTTTTTGCGGTATGTGGGCCTCTCACTGTTGTGGCCTCTCCCGTTGCGGAGCACAGGCTCCGGACGCGCAGGCCCAGCGGCCATGGCTCACGGGCCCAGCCGCTCCGCGGCATATGGGATCCTCCCAGACCGGGGCACGAACCCATATCCCCTGCATCGGCAGGCGGACTCTTAACCACTGCGCCACCAGGGAGGCCCTAATATCCTTTTTTTTTAATGCTGCAAGTTTGGTTTGTATTTCCCCTTTTTAAAAAAAATTAATTGAATTAATTTATTTTTTATACAGTAGGTTCTTATTAGTTATCTATTTTATACCTATTAGTGTATATGTGTCAATCCCAATCTCCCAATTCATCCCACCACTACCACCCCCACCACTTTCCCCCCTTGCCCCTTTCTTTTTATTTATTTATTTCTTGGCTGTGCTGCACGGCTTGCAGGATCTTAGTTCCCCAACCAGGGCTTGAACCTGTGCCCTTGGCAGTGAAAGCACGGAGTCCTAACCACTGGACCTCCAGGGAATTCCCTGTATTTCTCCTTTCACTTAAGAGCGTTTAATAGTTTTATGGGCCCAGCACACTTCCTCTGTGCAACTCTGCCCTCATTAATAGGTTTTTAAAATTTTCTGATGTAAAGACTTCTAGAAAAATGTTTTACCTTCATTGTACTATGATAAAAAGAATGCTGGTTGTGTTATTTGTATTTTATTGAATTTGATGATACTTTCTTTGTGACCTGGCATAAAGTAAAGTTTTATGAATACTCCTCATGTCCCTGAGAAGATATTTTTCTATTGTCTAGCTGTAAGGTTTGATATATATCCAGAAGATCTAACTTAGTGATTATGTGAAATGAGTCCAGTTTTTCTCAAGCAGGCTTTTTGTGGGCCACTGCGGGGGATGGAAAGAGAGGTGTTAACACAGGGGAAGAGGGAGGGGTGCTTTGATCTGAGGACAGGTTTATAGCCATAAGAGACATAAGATTCTATTGACAATCATAAGAACTCATTTACTCAATAAATATTCAAAAATGCTCTCTATGACAAGCCATCTTTCATTTAATTCAGGTTTCTGCTTAAAAGGCACAGACAGGTCTAACCAAACCACTGCTAAAATCCCTGTCAGTCTCATTGTTACACTGCTTTCATTTTCTTCTTAGCACTTAGTACTCCTCTGCTCATATTCAATTCTTATTTTCTTTAATATCTCCCCACTAAAATATAAATTGTACAGCACACAGATTTTTGCCTGTTTTCCTTTCTATTCTATCTATACTACCCAGAATCCTGCCAGCCATGTGGTACACTCTAAAGAAAGGTTTGCTACATAATGTTGAATTATACCTACCCCATGACTTCAGAGAATAAAACATCTGGTATAGGGGCAGGCACAGTAACATATTTTGATAAGAAACCAATTAAATATGATGTCACTACACTTCACTACATCATTCAATATTCAACATATATTTAATTTAAGCATGTGCTTGTTGGAGCTCCTGTGCTAGCCACTGTGCATGTAGAGATGAATGCAGCACAGTCCCTGATCTCTACTAGTATTGGACCTCGTACTAACATTTCCATTATAAATTGTGCATTAGATTCTTATGATTTAGCTTCAATAACAACAACAACAAATCCAAAACAAATCAAAAAACAACAACAATAAAAAACAACTAACAACAACTAAAACCAGTAGTTCTCAACCCTTGCACAACCATAGAATCACCTGGGAAGTTTTTTAAAAAGACAAACTTCTTGCAAAATGGTAAAATTCTTATGGAGGGGAATTTGGCAATATCTAGCGCATACTTGTTAGTACATAAATCCCAATTCTCAAAATCAAGGAAACACTGGGAAAATATGAAAATGTTATTGATTGCAGAAATATGTGTTATAATAAAAACTGGAATAATTAAACATCCATGAGTAGAGGACTTGAAAAACAAAATAATTGAATATTATGCAGCTATAAAAATAAATGATGACTATTTCTATATATTGGTTTGGAACACTCTGGGATATATTGACAAGTGAAGAAAAATCAAGATGGGGAAACTGTATAGTACATTATCACTTACCATACATAGTAAGTATGAATACATATGGAATTATAATCAACAAACTAAAAAAAAGTACATATGTGAGAATGTACAGAGTGGTAGGGACAAGAAGACAAGCCAGATTTTGCTAAAATATATTGTTTTGTAGGTTTGACTTTGGTATTATGTAAATTTTCTCCATATTTATAAAAACTAATTAAGGTAAACTTAATGAAAAGCAAAATGGATCTACTATACTTTATTGTGCATCCAGTTGATGGCATTACCACACAGAGACTATTTTTAATGGTTTTAAAATATAGCCATTTGTTCTGCACATTCCTAGAGGATATATAACCTGAGGACCAAAACAATCAGATAAAAACTTTAAACTATTTTCAGAATCAATATTTTTATTGGTAATGTTGGCATGGTTCTTTGGACACTTGGTTGTGAATTGTGGGATAACACTAATGAGCAATTTTTAATTTTTTCAATGTTATTGGGAGTCAAGACTTGTGGTTTCAGAGAAAGGACATACTGATGAAAGATCAAGCATGTAAAGCAAATGCCCTGGAGCCCTGAATTTGAATGAGAAGTATCAGTATAAACTCATGCTGTATTTTGCTTTTAAAAATACCTATTTCTTAGCTCTGCCCCCTACAAAGCACTAGAAACCATGATGAACCCAGTAGCATCCAGACAAGCACTATGATTTTACTCTCTAAACAGCATTTTCCACTAAAAAAAGAAATATAGATTACATGATGAATTAACTGACTTCAGGAAATCTATAAAGTGAGCCTTGCACAACCTGATGCACCAGAAAAGAGGAAGGATTACCGGGGTCATGTTAGAAGGATTCACTAGCTAATCTGAAAGGCCTAAATGCCTAAAAATGGTACAGTTTGAGCATCTATAAGAATAATAAGTAAATAGATTTGAACACATTAAACGTGTTTAGATATTGTATTCATAGTGATTCTAAAATGTACTCTGTGGTCACCTTTAATTAAAAGTGTTAAGAAATAAATTCATAATTTGAAAACTCTTAAATGGAAGGAAAGAATCAAATAATTATCCTTCCATCTGTATATCTACTGTGTTATCAAATAATTAACGAGGAAAAGATTCTCTTTAGAGAGGTATTCTAGTTAATAAATGAAGAAAGATAAATAGAATATCTTCATACTACAAGCTGTAACAAAATACTGGATCTAGGCACTAATCATCAGTGTCTGCTAACTTCATAAAAGAAAGAGACAAACCAGACATTATGTATATCCAGACAGAGGTACATGGCATTACCTGTGAGTTATTCTTGTTTAAAAAAAAAAGGAGAAGACTCCAATGAAGCCTCTATCTCTAACAACCAATTTAGGGGAAAGTCAGGAGATAGAGGGACTTGTTAAACAATGAAAAAGGGAGGATGTCAGCAAAATCCAGACTGTATGAAACTCTAGAAAACAAAGGACCCAAATTGTTCAGTGTATAAATTACAAGAAAAAAAAAAAAGAAGGGACAACCTATAGGTTGAAAGAGACTTAATAGGCATGTTAACAAATTATAATGCATGGGCATAAACTGGATCCTGATTTGAAAATTGAATTTCAAAAAAATAAGTATTGGGCTTCCCTGGTGGCGCAGTGGTTGAGAGTCTGCCTGCCAATGCAGGGGACATGGGTTCATGCCCTGGTCCGGGAGGATCCCACATGCTGCGTAGCGGCTGGGCCCGTGAGCCATGGCCACTGAGCCTGCGTGTCCGGAGCCTGTGCTTCGCAATGAGAGAGGCCACAACAGTGAGAGGCCCAAGTACTGTAAAAAAAAAAAAAAGTATTTCTGACATAATTGGAACACTTAAGCTAGGAATGAATATTTGAAGATATTTAGGAATTATAATTAATTTTACACAAGATAATATTACTGTGCTTGTATTTTTAAAGTGTCTAGGTCTTCTAGAGATACATACTGAAATAATCTTTTGTTAAGTGACATGATGTTTAGGATTGACTTCAAAATAATCTGCAGGTTGGGCCTCCCTGGTGGCGCAGTGGTTAAGAGTCCGCCTGCCGATGCAGGGGATACGGGTTCGTGCCCCGGTCTGGGAGGATCCCATGTGCCGCGGAGCGGCTGGGCCCGTGAGCCATGGCCGCTGGGCCTGCGCATCCGGAGCCTGTGCTCCGCAACGGGAGAGGCCACAACAGTGAGAGGCCCGCATATCGCAAAAAGAAAAAAAATAATAATAATCTGCAGGTGGAGAGAAGTAGGTGGGAGTGTAGATGAAGTAAAATTAACCAAGAGTTCTTAACTGTTGGAGCTATGTGAGATCTACATGGGTTCTTTATAATGGTACATTTTGTCATGTATCTGACAGTATAACAGAAAGATTTTTTTAAATGTTCACAGCCATAATATAGACTAATTAATCAGAATTTCTGGATATCAAGGAGGGCACTAGTATTGCTAAAAACTACTTTCAAATGAGTTTACTATGCAGCTAAAGTTTAGAGACAATGGTATAAACAGGGCCTTACTCTTTTTTCTCTCCTTATAAGAAGTCTGGAAGTACACTTGCATTGTTCAGCTGTTCAAAGATGCCATAGGATACCACAGTTTCCATCCTCCTGCTCAGCCATTTTTCAGCAGGTTGATTCTATGACCATGTGCTTGTCACAATATAGCTGCAACTGCTCCAGTCATTTCTATCATATCCCAAGTACCATCTTTTTCTATAGAAGTCCCCACACATTCCTGTACACATCACTGGGAACAACTGGGTCACATGGCCACCCTTAGGTGTAGAGGAGGCATGAAAACCCATCATCTGACAAAGGGGGATGGGATAGCCATGATTGGACTGGACAAATTCTGAGTCCCCCTACCCACCCCCAGGGCTGGACATATTTCCTCTTTTTAAAAAATCAGTTTTTCTTACCATAGGGCATTGGTAGGAAAAGTTATTGCATCAGCAATCAACAAATCTAGTGAGAAGGAGAAGCAGAGCTCCTACAGTCAAAAACACAGTCAAGGGTAACAATTGACTATGCACTGCAGGAAATAAACTCACAAGGACTGAGCCACATTTTCATATGTGCTACCTTGTTCAGTACTCACAACAACCTTATAAACAAGGTGTTTGAGGGCTTCCCTGGTGGCGCAGTGGTTGAGAGTCCGCCTGCCAATGCAGGGGACACGGGTTTGTGCCCCGGTATGGGAAGATCCCACATGCCGCGAAGCGGCTGGGGCCATGAGCCATGGCCGCTGAGCCTGCGTGTCCGGAGCCTGTGCTCCGCAACGGGAGAGGCCATACAGTGAGAGGCCCGCGTACTGCAAAAACAAAATGAAAACAAAAAACAAGGTTTTTGATCAGGCCACCCAAGATGGCTATTCTCTTACTCTCTGTACATGACTTGCTCAACCAGTCCCTGCTTCACTTACACCTTACTCACATGACTGACCTTCCCTCTTAATCATAGAGCCTAATCAGTAAATGCCCATGTACTTGCCCCCAGCCCCAGCTAGTGATTGTTCTAATCTTTAGATCAGAACATCTCCACCTGTTAGCTTATCAGTGGGGCAGTGAGGGGTGTGCTCCTCTGCTGGTTTCCCTGGTAACCAATGAGCCGACCAGACATCAATTCCCCTTATAACTGGTAACCTCCCCCTCCCCGTGGGAGCAAAGACTGCCACCATGTCCTGCCCACCTTTTGCCGCACATGGTGGGGTGTCTCTCCAAGACCTTGCTTCAGACATGTAAGATCCCCCATCCATTAAACCACTGACGTCTCTGACTCTAGGTTCTTTCTTCGGTCTTGAGGCTGAGCAAGTACAGATCTTGCAGGTCTGCGGGGTGCAGCCCAACACGAGGTAACTGGCATTAGTTCTACATCATGCATGAGGGACCAGAGACTCATAGAAGAGGGGTGAGGTGGCTTTTTCAGGGTTCCAATTAGTGGCTTCATGGTGCATTACCCCTGTGCCACGTGTCAACGTCCCTTCTCTAGCTTACCAAATCACTGTCTAAAACATAAGCAGGGGAAGAAAAAGAGGTCCACTATCTCCTCAGCACCATGCTAGGTATATTCTACGTCAGGAAGGGGACATATTTTGATCTGGCCACTTCTCTGACAATGGGATCTTCTGGAAGAGTTGGGGGCACCAGGGTGGCCCAGAGCAGAACTTGCCCTTCATTGTAGCTGTTACATCTGCACACTTAGGTAATATGTACTATTTTGGATACCACTAACTCAGTCAGGCATTGGTAGATAGTGTGAGACCTAACACTGATACCTGGGGATCTGTGAGGCTTGGTAGTATCACCATCAGAGCTGGTACCATGCTGCCAATATTGCCAGCAGTTTTGACCTTTTTGTCTCACAGAATGAATCTGATGTGCATTTGTCCCCTAGCCACCTGGAGGCCCAGTTCAGATTCTGCTGGGAAATCAATATGACCTTTCTCGTGCCCCCAACTTCCCTTCAGGCCTTGAATAGTGTGCCATCCATAGAGGCAAATGTTCTTGAATTATGTTAAATTTGGTCACTGCAACTTTTTACTCACTACCAAGATCTTGTGAAGCCACCACACCTTTCCTGAATCACCGTCCTTTAAGGTTAAAGCCTCCTTAGATGTATCTCCTTCCCTTCAAACCTTGGTGTTCCCTTCTTAAACGTGCAAAATATATGCTTGCAGCTCATTTACCCTTTCAGACCAGAGTTCTTTTGGGTTTGGCACACATTGAAGAACACAGATGGGGATGAAGCATTCTGTCATTAGCATCACTCAGGAGTTAAGCCTTTAGATATTTTTTTTTTTTTTTGGCGGTATGCGGGCCTCTCACTGTTTGTTGTGGCCTCTCCCGTTGCGGAGCACAGGCTCCGGACGCGCAGGCCCAGCGGCCATGGCTCACGGGCCCAGCCGCTCTGCGACATATGGGATCCTCCCAGACCGGGGCACGAACCCGTATCCCCTGCATCGGCAGGCGGACTCTTAACCACTGCGCCACCAGGGAGGCCCAAGCCTTTAGATATTTTAAAAAAAGATGCAGACGTAGAGAATGGACTTGAAGACATGGGGAGGGGGAAGGGTAAGCTGGGACAAAGTGAGAGAGTGGCATGGACTTATATACACTACCAAATGTAAAATAGATAGCTAGGGGGAAGCAGCTGCATAGCACGGGGAGATCAGTTCAGTGCTTTGTGACCGACCTAGAGGGGTGGGATAGGGAGGGTGGGAGGGAGACGCAAGAGGGAAGATCTATGGGGATATATGTATATGTATAGCTGATTCACTTTGTTATAAAGCAGAAACTAACGCACCATTGTAAAGCAATTTTACTCCAATAAAGATGTTAAACTTTTAAAAAATGTATTAATACATTTTATTTCACCTATTCATTTATACCTTACTAAATTGGCAAAAGAAGCTAAAGCAGTCTGGAAAGCTAAATAATATATGTCATATGAGCATCAGTTAAAGCAGGGTGCAAAAAGAAATAAAAGGTAGAAATCAAACACTAACCTTTAATCCAGGAACTGTCAGCTAAAGCAGCAGAAGCCAGTTGGGGTCTTTCTTGCTCATTTGCCATGTGACATTGTGTTCTGTAAATTTATTGGTATGGCAAAAGGTCACTGATAGACTGTGGTAGAGCTAGTAAAAGCTGTCTCAGGAGGAGATAATTCATCTAAGTCTCTGTTAGAGATTAGAGGAAGCCTTTTAATCAGAGCCCCAAATGTGAGGAAAGAAGAGCTATAATTGGACACTTATTGGATATATATCATATCAAATGAGAGATACAGCGACATGACTGTATACAGCAGCCTGACTGGACAAATCTTTCATTTTTGTTTTCCTTTTTGTCCTCTCATTCTAAAACTGGGGCAGGTCTCAATATTCTCTGCTTGGACTTTTGAAGTTCAACAATGAAAGAGAGAAATATCTTCATTAGAGGGCTGAGAACTGTCTGAAAATTATGTGTGCATGTAAATTCTGATTGCTTAATATTAATCTGAGTAGAAAACAAGGGGTTTTGCCGAAAACCCTTTTGATTGATGTCTGATTCTTAGAGCCTGAACCTTTCATCCACTGACTTATAAAAGAAACTACAATTTTTTAAAGGATAAGTGAAGGAAAAGAGAATCCCCCTAGAATTTAGACAAATTTCCTCCAAAACAATCTGCATTGTTGAGTGCAAGATAGAACTGTAAGGGAATCCAATAGTGAATATTCTACGGGCTATAGTGTCAAATTGTAAACTGCCCTCGTGTATGTAAACAAAGCTTTTTTTCTTCTCTTGTTTTATTTTCTCATACGTGGCATGTTCATACAGTAGGTTCTTTTTTCTCTCCCTTTCCCTTGTTGATCTTGGTGATTGGTTGAACATTAACTAACAAACACCCACAGGGTGGTTTGAAAAAGCCTCTCCCAAATTCTAAGGCAAGCCCACTTTCCCCATTCAGTGGAAACAGTCGTGTCTCTGGTGAGAAATCTGGGATCAAATTTTCCTTCCACCCAGTGGTCAACCATGAGTGGATATTGTTAACTGAAAACTAGGAGAAATGGAAATATGTCAATACCCACAACAGAAAATATAGAATCATATTGAACATAAAAACAGGCACTGGATCAATGTGAACATGTTCAAATGCTCAGGTTTTGGCAGAATTTCTGTGGTTGCTGGATAGTTTCTTTTGTATGGCCATGACATGGTAACTAATAATTTTCCTGCAACTAAACCAGTCATTTTAACTAAAGTGTGTGGGTTGAATATTTGTACTGCAAAATGTGCATAAGTAAACTTTAAAAAGAGCAGGTTCTTGCATTGTAGTAAATCAGAATCATGACACTGTAAAAAGAGAGTCTATTTTGAGAAAGGATTTGTCTATTGAAGACAGGAATGGTAACCATAGTGGATATTAATAGCACTGACAATTTGTCCTGGGTACCAGAGAAAGATGCTCAATGTGGAGGTCTGCTAGCTTCTACCCAGCCCAAGCTTTCCACTTTCTTTCCTTTATGGGTCTTTGCTGACGTACCAAATTAAGTTGGGCCCTTTTCCTAAATCTCTGCAGATTTGTCCTATAATGAGGAATAAAAGGAAGAACCTTGGGAGAAAAGTCGCCAAGAGTCATCCTGACATAGTAAATTCATGATGTATTTACAGGATGCAGCCAGACTTGGGGAGTTTCTACACTGATCTTGCTTACCAGGAATTTGAGGTGCTCTTGGCACAGTTAAGTTAGATTGGTCTGAATTAGAGGCAACAGGGAACCACTGAAGGGACACTGTTTTGTATGCCCTGTGGAAACTGTACTGTGTTTGTGGATGGCCTCAATTTGCAGTATTGGAGAACACTACCAGACATTAAGAACTACAAATGAAGGTATTCACGAAGTTAGAAAAAAAAAACATTACCATGAGTTTATATACTGAATATTAAAGAGCCAGGGTCAGGTGTCTCCAACCACCTGAATGATCACTGAAATGAAAATTATTGGTTTCTAAAATCCACTCCCAAAGATTTATGTCCTGGTCTCTGAAAGTTGTTTATAGAGTTCAGAGCTCCTGGTGGATAAATTTCTATACAACTGGCTAATGAGAAGACATTTAGGAGCCAGTTTTTGATGGGAAATTATCCAAATTGGGTGGAGAAAAAAAGAGTTCTGTCCTGCCTTGTGGCTTTGGCCTATTAGTGGATGCTATCCACAATTATCCTATTGGTAAATTACTAAAATTGCAAAACAATGAGATTGATGCAGCATCAGAAATAAATTTTTAAAAAGCGGCTGCCAGGGCAAAACTTTTAGCGAACACTGGATTGGCCTGTATTTTGTACAAAGCTCAGAGCACAGAGGCAAGAGAAGGAACTGTAAAATAAGACGAAACTCTTGCCACTGACATTCTAATTATTAAAGGACTGGGTCCAAGACAACATGAGGCACATCCCTGTGGGTTAGGTTAGCTGACATATGACAAAATAAAAATCCTCTTTTCCCTTGTGGGTGCCCTGAAGATCTATGGTTGGATGATTCACAGAGCCATGCTATTGATGCCCTGACAAGACCTGTGGCTATCTCTGACAGGGTAGATATCCTGGAGGTACATGCGGACACAAACAAAGGGACCACGGAGAAAGGTCCTGAGTATAGCCCATTGTGTTCTGGCAGCAGTCTCCACCCTTGTTCAACCACCCCATAAGTGTGAGGAATTGGCTCTGCCCACCATTGGGCAGTGTTTACACTGGGCCACTACCTACTTACCAAGACAGAAAGTTCTTGCAGCTGTTGATAGTTACGCAGGTTATAAGGCCACTCTCCTGGCAATAAAAGTAGCCACCTCAGGGTCCACAGTTGGTGTTTTCCTCAATGTACTCTTCAGAGATGAGTCCAGTTAACTCTGACCCCAAGAGTGGGTCATGATCTGATTGTAAAAATGACCTCCCACCTTTCCTACTAACCCCAAGCACTGAAGAATAGAAGAGCGGAATGGTCTCCCCATCTCCAAGCTCAGGACCCTCAATAACCCTTACTTGTCAGTGAATGACTTACTATTGCAAGCATTTACCTTCTCAAGTCATGCCCCTTACTGTGTTGTGTCCCACATTACAAGTCTCTTGGTGAATAAAACAAAGGGGTGTGTTAAGATGAGGGAGTGCAGATAATAGTCTAGTCAACATACGGTCTGAATCCCCAGGTATATTTGTAATCTGGCCATGTTCAACATTCGGGGACTTGATAGATGGCCTGAGCTTTTCTTTTTCAAATCACAAGTGGGAAAGCAGAAGAGCTCCTTTATTGACTGGACTTGAACACAGAAAACAAAGTTCATTGGGAAGAGCTTTAAATTATTTTTCTCAAAATTAAAATTTTTCCTTTAACACAAACCTGTGCATTGTTTGTAAATTCCTCATTTAAAACAGTGAGTGCAGGACAGTTGTTAAAAGCCCAGGTAATAAAATGTATTCAGTTACTTGAGACAGTAAAAAACCTAATTGAGAAGTATTACAGACAAGTTTAAAAAAATATTCAAAAGCATTTCAAATACCAATAAGAGTTTCAAATGGAATATTTTATTCACGTTAGTTGTCTTTTTAACATGTACACACACACTGACACACTCTGATTGGTCTGCGTGGAACAAGGGTTGTCTAAATATCCTAAGGGAAAATGAAAAATTAAAAAATATATTAATTTTTCATTGTTATAGACAATTACATCCACATCACTTACAAAGCTATTACTGATTCTGTTCAAGGAAGCAGAATGGCATAGGAGGAGGAAACTTATGGGTAAATTCAGCAGTGACACAACTGAGATCTCAACATGAGAAAGCTGACAAAACATGGATTTTTGCTGTGAAATTTTTCTTTGCAAAATATGGAGAAAAGTCTCTCAATGGGCAGTAAATAAGAGAAGGTGGTGAACTTTTGTAGTCAATTCTCACAGTATTGTGTAGGGGCAACAAGAAAACTGCTTAGTCCTTCTCTGGGACCAGTTTCAGAACTTTTCCAATCGCAATGGTCTTACCCTCATCTCTTAAAGTAAAACGACCCATTTGAGGAAAATCTTTGAATGTCTCAAGGCAGATAGTTCCTGCTGTCCTTAAACGGGCAATGCACACTTGATCTTGTTTCACGAAGCGGGGCCGTGTCTTACTCTTTTCTCCTGATTTTTTATCTACCAAGGAGATTAAGGCTGTTATCTCAACTTCCTCAATACAAGTATGAATGTGCAGCACCGCATTATAACCTGGGCAGATGATGGATTTGTGCTCAATAATCACTATCTGAACATCAAATGTGCGTCCAGAATGGCAAAGATTATTAGGATCACAGAGTATGAATCCTGGAAGAATCTCTTCTTCTTCAATTCCCTTCAGTCTGATTTTAAGGTTTTCACCTGGGGCTACATAATCAGTTTCAGCATCATCAGAAAGTATTCCAAGAACTTCCACATTGTGCTTGTTTGGCATCATCACAAGCTGCTGGCCTTTAAAAATGGATCCTGATTCCAGCTTTCCCAGGACCACAGTGCCCATATCCTTGTACTTATCCACAATTGGCAGTCTAATTGGTCCATCAATGGATCTGTTGAAGTTTGGCATATTATCCAAATACGGAATGAATGGTAATCCAGTGTACCAAGGGCAGAAATCTGATTGCTCTTTAATATTTGCCCCGGTAAGCCCTGAGCAGGGCATAAAGTGAATGTCCTTTTTGGGACTGAAGCCGACTTTCTTCAAAAAGGGCACTAGCTTTTCTTTACATTCTTCATATCTCTCGCTGCTCCAATTTACTGTGGGATCATCCATCTTATTAATAAGCACTATTAAATATTTCACCCCTGCTGTTTTTGCCAACATCGCATGTTCTCTTGTCTGTCCACCTTTTTCAAATCCAGTCTCAAACTCTCCTTTCCTGGCAGAGATTACCAGTACAGCCAAATCAGCTTGAGAAGCACCACCAATCATATTTGGGACAAAACTCTTGTGGCCAGGGGCATCTAAAATTGTGAAATGTTTCTTTTCTGTTTCAAAATAGGCACGACCCACTTCTACTGTTTTACCCTTGTCTCGTTCTTCCTGATTTGTATCTAAGGCCCAGGACAAATACCAAGTTTCTCTGTTTTTTTCTTTAGCTTCTCTTTCATATTTCTCAAGTGTCCTTTTGTCAACCATTCCTGTCAAAAACATGATCTGTCCTCCAATGGTTGACTTTCCGGCATCTACATGCCCAATGAATACCACATTTACGTGTTCTTTTTTAGGAGCACCTGAGGGGACGACCACAGATTTCGATTTTCTGATTTCCTCTTTCTCAATCAATTCCTGGCCACTTTCTTCTGGGGGCCCCGAATCTCCCAAGGAACTACCCCCTGGCTCAGCTTCACTTACTTCTTTATTGTGCTCCCATGATTCTTCTAAGACCATCTCCACCTCTCCATTTTCTACAACAGGTTCCGAAAGTTCCATGGTAACGGCTGAATTGGAACCTTCACGCCACACTAACTGTTCCTCTTTGGAATGTTCCACAGGTGCCCCCCGTCCCAGCCTTTTACCTTGAGGGTCGCCCGCGCCGGGGCAGGTTTCATCGATGCCGGGGGCGTCGGCCGGGGGGGTCTGCGGCTGGCACGGGCCCCGCAGGAAGGACGGCACGAACTCCGCGGCGTGGACGTTAGGCACGAAGGGTTTGGCGTTGACGTTGAGCTGTCGGCTGAAGGCCGAGCTGAGGGGCTCACGCTGGGCCTCGGCCGCCGCCGCCGCAGCCGCCGAGGCGGCTCGGTCCCCGCTCGGGGCCAAACCCGGTGCTTCCATGTCCACCTGGTCCCAGCAGTCGGGAGCCGAGTCGCTGCTGCTGCTGCTGCCCGGATCCATGGTCCTCAGCCCTGATGGATGCGGGGAGGGAGCGGGCTCAACGGGCCAGAAAGAGCGGGCAGTGCCGCCGGGGGTGAGGCGGCAAGAGCAGGGGGCTCGGGGGGGAGCGACACGAACCTTAGCGGCGGCGCGGAGGCAGCCCGGTCCCGACGCTGCATTCGCAACTGCGGCGGCGGCAGCAGATATGGCGGCGCAGCCTCTCCTGTTGTGTGTGAGCGGATCTCCTCCCCCAAACCCCGACCACTTCCGACTCCTCCACCGCCGACCCGGCGCCGGGCGGGGATTGACCTCTCGCTGCCATCCGTACGCTCGGCCTCCTGCATCCTCAGTCCTGGGTGAAGTCCGAAAGTCTCTCTCTCTCTCTCTCTCTCTCTCTCTCTCTCTCTCTCTCTCTCTCTCTCTCTCTCTCTCTCTCTCTCTCTCTCTCTCTCTCTTTTTTTTTTTTAACGTAAATGTCCATTCATTTTTGTTCACGCGCTCCGGAAGAGCGATTTGACCACGATTTAATGAAGCCTAGACAGGCACACCTGATTTCCAATTCTACTCAAGATTCAAGTGAAAATGAAAATTCCTATTGAACAAATGGAGGTAGAGGTAGGATAGGGGTTAAAGGTTTACCCAGCAACCGAAGGAAGAAATTAGTGATCAGGGAGGCGCTCTTGAAATACAGGGAGATGAAGCCAAACCTTGGAAATGCGACTTTAAATCAGTATTAATTTGAAACCCGAGGCCTTTGGATTTCCCTTTTCCAGTGCTGCCCCTCCCGCCCCCGCCCCCGACCCGCCAGAAGCCTATAACTTTGGCTGATGGCTTCTACCGTGTAAAGATGGGGTTTTAACCTTTTTTCATGTTAAGCACTTTGGCTGTATCTACATGGAAGGAATTCCCAAGGAGACCCTTGTCCTGGTAAAGCTGCGCAACCTACAGCATTTGTGCAGGTGCCAGGACAATAGCTGGCCTGTGATGCGGTGTTGGATCACACAGACAGGCACAGGACTCAGATCACTTGTATTCTTCTAACCAACTGTATTCTGGTGTACCTGCCCCACTCACCAGCACCTCCCTGGAGTACACCGTAGGTCCACAGAATTTCCTCTCTAATTCTGGGAGCCTGGAACCTTACTGCTGATACTGGGTTTGCTCTAAGAAAGAATCAGTGTCATATTGGAACCTTACAAGGCTTGTGGGTATCAGCCTAATTAAGCCGATTAAGACCTCCGAGATGGGCAAAGTCCATAAGACCCTAAGCAATAGAATCTCACTCTTAGAAAGAGTTTATAACATTTGAGCCAAAGCCTAGAAGAGCTACTTTGTAATTTATCTTAATTTAGATCAAACTGAAATAGAAAAAGGATACTGGGAAAATGCAGTTTTCTAGTACAAGACGAAGTCATAGAGTTGGATATTAAATACATCCAACAACAACCCAAAATGTAAACATTAGTAACTGATTTATAACTTAAGAAATTTGTTCTGCAGATTTCAGGGGTAGTAAAAAATGTCGTATGTCTAACACACTTGGATCCTTGGTGGTTTCAGTCTGGGTTTGCCACTATTTTACTAGCTCTGTGCTGTTCCCAAGCCATTAGATGTGAAACCCCTTCATTCTTTTTGCCTCAGATAATGGCTTAATTATTCGCTATCACATAAAGAGAATGTACACACCTAATCACAAAGAATAGGAAGAAATGAGAGGGTGAATGCAGAGACCCTTGGACAGCACTCTACAATGTGCTGGAGCCTTTCTTGGGCATGCTGTGAACCTCAGATAGACTTACAAAAATGTCTCTGGGAGAACTTGTCAAGGTTTAGGCAATTGTGTTCACATAAAGTTAGTAATAGAAAGGAAGTGGAACAGACCAGAGACATTCCCTTTACCTGGGTCATTTGTATTGATCATGAGAATATTAGTGTAAATGCTACTTAATAATATCTCTGTTAGAGAACAGAGGATGATTCACTTTTAGAAAACTAAAGGAGAAATGAGAAATGGTGACTGGATGTCTTCACAAGCCATCATCCTTGGGGCTCAGGGAGAGGCAGATACACCCAAGAGAAAGAAACATTGACCAGGCTATATACACAGAGACTAACCTTGGACAAAATGCTCTTTGTTTGTGTGATGGGCTGATTGTCTCCAGTTGATCTGCCTAGAACTTTGAGAGAGTTCATCAGTATATGGGAGAATCCCCATCAAAGGAAAGATCTGGCCACTGCTTAATTCAATCATTTTCCACTTTAAATTTTTTATTGCAAAATATAGCACAAATACTGAAAATTGCAGAAAACAAAATTATAGCTTATTGACTTAGAAGGAAAACACACTCCTAACCACCACCCAAATCAATAGAACTTTGCCAGCCAATCCAGAAGGCTTCTCTGTACCCTGTCCATACACAGCCCACTCCTTCCATCCTTAAATGTAACCACTATGCTGACATTTATGGTAATCACCTTCATGATTTTCTGTACAGTTTTATCACACAAATGTATACTCAAGCACTACAGTTCAATTTTGCCTAGCTTTTTTTTTTAACATCTTTATTGGAGTATAATTGCTTTAAAATGATGTGTTAGTTTCTGCTTTATAACAAAGTGAATCAGTTATACATATACATATATCCCCATATCTCTTCCCTCTTGCATCTCCCTCCCTCCCACCCTCCCTATCCCACCGCTCTAGGTGGTCACAAAGCATCGAGCTGATCTCCCTGTGCTATGCGGCTGCTTCCCTCTTCCCATTTGTTTATTTTTGTTTTGGTTCCATTTCTCTAGGAGGTGGGTCAAAAAGGATCGTGCTGTGATATATGTCATAGAGTGTTCTGCCTATGTTTTCCACTAAGAGTTTGATAGTGTCTGGCCTTACATTTAGGTCTTCAATCCATTTTGAATTTATTTCTGTGTATGGTATTACGGAGTGTTCTAATTTCTTCTTTTACATGTAGCTGTCCAGTTTTCCCAGCACCATTTATTGAAGAGGCTGTCTTTTCTCCATTGTATATTCTTGCCTCTTTTATCAAAACTAAGGTGACCATATGTACATGGGTTTATCTCTGGGCTTTCTATCCTGTTCCATTGATCTATATGTCTGTTTTTGTGCCAATACCATACTGTCTTGATTACTGTAGATTTGAAGTACAGTCTGAAGTCAGGGAGCCTGATTCCTCCAGCTACGTTTTTCGTTCTCAAGATTGCTTTGGCTATTTGGGGTATTTTGTGTTTCTGTACAAACTGTGAAATTTTTTTGTTCTAGTTCTGTGAAAAATGCCAGTGGTAGTTTGCTAAGAATTGCATTGAATCTGTAGATTTCTTTGGGTAGTAGAGTCATTTTCACAATGTTGATTCTTCCAGTCCAAGAACATGGTATACCTCTCCATCTATTTGTATCATCTTTAATTTCTTTCAACAGTGTCATATAATGTTCTGCATACAGATCTTTTGTCTCCTTAGGTAGGTTTATTCCTAGGTATTTTATTCTTATTGTTGCAATGGTAAATGGGAGTGTTTTCTTAATTTCACTTTCAGATTTTTCATCATTACAGTATAGGAATGCAAGAGATTTCTGTGCATTGATTTTGTATCCTGCTACTTTACCAAATTCATTGATTAGCTCTAGTAGTTTTCTGGTAGCATCTTTAGGATTCTCTATGTATAGTATCATGTCATCTACAAAGAGTGACAGCTTTACTTCTTCTTTTCCAAATTGGATTCCTTTTATTTCTTTTTCTTCTCTGATTGCTGTGGCTAAAACTTCCAAAACTATGTTGAATAATAGTGGTGAGAGTGGGCAACCTTGTCTTGTTCCTGGCCTTAGCTGAAATGCTTTCAGTTTTTCACCATTGAGGATGATGTTGGCTGTGTGTTTGTCATATATGGCCTTTATTTTGTTGAGGTAAGTTCTCTCTATGCCTACTTTCTGCAGGGCTTTTATCATAAATGGGTGTTGAATTTTGTCGAAACTTTCTGTGCATCTATTGAGATGATCATATGTTTTTTCTCCTTCAATTTGTTAATATGGTGTATCACATTGATTGATTTGCATATATTGAAGAATCCTTGCATTCCTGGAATAAACCCCACTTGATCATGTTGTAAGATCCTTTTAATGTGCGGTTGGATTCTGTTTGCTAGTATTTTGTTGAGGTTTTTTACATCTATGTTCATCAGTTATAATGGCCTGTAGTTTTCTTTCTTTGTGACATCTTTGTCTGGTTTTGGTATCAGGGTGATGGTGGCCTCAAAGAATGAGTTTGAGAGTGTTCCTCCCTCTGCTATATTTTGGAAGAATTTGAGGATAGGTGTTAGTTCTTCTCTAAATGTTTGAAAGAATTCTCCTGTGAAGCGATCTGGTTCTGGGCTTTTGTTTGTTGGAAGATTTTTAATCACAGTTTCAATTTTGGTGCTTGTGTTTGGTCTGTTCATATTTTATATTTCTTCCTGGTTCAATCTCAGCAGGTTGTGCATTTCTAAGAATTTGTCCATTTCTTCCAGGTTGTCCATTTTATTGGCATAGAGTTGCTTGTAGTAATCTCTCATGATCTTTTGTATTTCTGCAGTGTCAGTTGTTACTTCTTTTTCATTTCTAATTCTATTGATTTGAGTCTTCTCCCTTTTTTTCTTGATGAGTCTGGCTAATGGTTTGTCAATTTTGTTTACCTTCTCAAAGAACCAGATTTTAGTTTTATTGATCTTTGCTATCATTTCCTTCATTTCTTTTTCATTTATTTCTGATCTGGTCTTTATGATTTCTTTCCTTCTGCTAATTTTGGGGTTTTTTTCATTCTTCTTTCTCTAATTGCTTTAAGTGTAAGGTTAGGTTGTTTATTTGAGATGTTTCTTTTTTCTTAAGGTAGGATTGTATTGCTATAAACTTCCCTCTTAGAACTGCTTTTGTTGCATCCCATAGGTTTTGGGTTGTTGTGTTTTCATTTTCATTTGTTTCTATGTATTTTTGATTTCCTCTTTGATTTCTTCAGTGATCTCTTGGTTATTAAGTAGTGTGTTGTTTAGCCTCCATGTGTTTTTATTTCTTACAGATTTTTTTCCTGTAATTGATATCTAGTCTCATAGTGTTGTGGTCTGAAAAGATACTTGATAGGATATCAATTTTCTTGAATTTACCAGGACTTGATATGTGACCCAAGATGTGGTCTATCCTGGAGAATGTTCCATGAGCACTTGAGAAGAAAGTGTATTCTGTTGTTTTTGAATGGAATGTCCTATAAATATCACTTAAGTCCATCTTGTTTAATGTATCATTTAAAGTTTTTGTTTCCTTATTTATTTTCATTTTGGATGATCTGTCCATTGGTGAAAGTGAGGTGTTAAAGTCCCCTACTATGATTGTGTTACTGTTGATTTCCCCTTTTTCGGCTGTTTTATTTGCCTTATGTATTGAGGTGCTCCTAGGTTAGGTGCATAAATATTTACAATTGTTATATCTTCTTCTTTGATTGATCCCTTGATCATTATGTAGCGTCCTTCTTTGTCCCTTGTAATAGTCTTTGATTTAATGTCTGTTTTGTCTGATATGAGAATTCCTACTCCAGCTTTCTTTTGATTTCCATTTGCATGGAATATCTTTTTCCATCCTCTCACTTTCAGTCTGTATGTGTCCCTGGGTCTGAAGTGGGTCTCTTGTAGACAGCATATATATTGGTCTTGTGTTTGTATCCATTCAGCCAGTGTACATCTTTTGGTTGGAACATTTAATCCATTTACATTTAAGGAAATTATAGATATGTATGTTCCTATTACCATTTTCTTAATTGTTTTGGGTTTGTTATTGTAGATCTTTTTTTCTTTTGTGTTTACTGCCTAGAGAAGTTCTTTTAGCATTTGTTTTAAAGCTGGTTTGGTGGTGCTGATTTCTCTTAATTTTTGCTTGCCTGTAAGTTTTAAATTTCTCTGTCATATCTGAATCAGATCCTTGTTGGTCCAGTAATCTTGATTGTAGGTTTTTCCCTTTCATCACTTTAAATATGTCCTGCCAGTCCCTTCTGGCTTGCAGAGTTTCTGCTGAAAGGTCAGCTCTTAACCTTATGGGGATTCTCTTGTATGTTATTTGTTCTTTTTCCCTTACTGCTTTTAATATTTTTTCTTTGTATTTAATTTTTGATAGTTTCATTAATATTTGTCTTGCTGTGTTTCTCCTTGGATTTATCCTGTATGGGAATCTCTGTCCTTCTTGGACTTAAGTATTTCCTTTCCCATATTAGGGAATTTTTCAACTATAATCTCTTCAAATATTTTCTCAGTCCCTTTCTTTTCTCTTCTTCTTCTGGGACCCCTATAATTGGAATGTTGGTGCATTTAATATTGTCCTAGAGGTCTCTGAGACTGTTCTCAATTCTTTTCATTCTTTTTTCTTTATTCTGCTCTGCAGTAGTTTTTTCCACTATTTTGTCTTCCAGGTCACTTACCGTTCTTCTACCTCAGTTATGCTGCTATTGATCCCTTCTAGAGAATTTTTAATTTCATTTATTGTGTTGTTCATCACTGTTTGTTTGCTCTTCAGTTCTTCTAGGTCCTTGTTAAACATTTCTTGTATTTTCTGCATTCTATTTCCAAGATTTTGGATCATCTTTACTATCATTATTCTGAATTCTTTTTCAGGTAGACTGACTGTTTTCTCCTCATTTGTTAGGTCTGGTGGGTTTTTTTCTTGCTCCTTCATCTTCTTAGTGTTTGTCTGTCTTCTCATTTTTCTTAACTTACTGTGTTTGGAGTCTCCTTTTCACAGGCTGCAGGTTTGTAGTTCCCGTTGTTTTTGGTGTCTGCCCCCAGTTGCTAAGGTTGGTTCAGTGGGTTGTGTAGGCTTCCTGTTGGAGTGGACTAGTGCCTGTGTTCTGGTGGTGGAAGCTGGATCTTGTCTTTCTGGTGGGCAGGTCCATGTCTGGTGGTGTGTTTTGGGGTATGTCTGACCTTATTATGATTTTAGGCAGCCTCTGTGCTAATGGGTGGGGTTGTGCTCCTGTCTTGCTAGTTGTTTGGCATAGGGTGTTGAGCACTGTAGCTTGCTGGTCATTGAGTGGAGCTGAGTCTTGGCATTGAGATGGAGATCTCTGGGAGATTTTTTCTGTTTGATATTACGTGGACCTGGGAGTTCACTTGTGGACCAACATCCTGAACTTGGCTCTCCCACCTCAGAAGCACAGCCCTTATGCCTTGGTGGAGCACCAAAAGTCTGTCATCCACAGGGCTCAGAATAAAAGGGAGAAAGAAAGAATGAGAAAGATAAAATAAAATAAAATGAAATGAAATTGCCTACCTTTTTTGATAATTCTTTTAAGTCTCTCAATCTACAGCTTCCCAACCTATCTTGCATTTTTTCCCATCATTTATTCATTGAAGAAGGTAGATATGTGACTTGGAGAGTTTTCTACATTCTTGGCTTTGCTGATTGTACCCCTATGATATAGTTTAAAATATTCCTTTTTTTCTCTGTGTTTTCTGTATATCTATAATTGGATCTGTGAGCTTGATATAGGTGCAATTTTTTAGCAAGAATACTTGAATGGGGAGTTTGAGTATTTCCATAAAGAGGCACGGCACATAATATCAGGTTGTGACTCCTTTTACAGTTAGCAGAAGTTAATGATGATAGTGTAGAAACATTGCATCATTAGGTGTTGCAAAATTGTGATATTGTACTTCTGTCATTCTTCCTTTCTTTATTAATTGGGATACACATTTAAAACAGTTTCCTTTTATTGACAATTTTGTTACTTTGAGGTACAAATTGTAAAAGAGAGACAGGGAAGTGGTTGATTATTTCTCTTTATTTGAGTGTTTTGAAAATAATGATGTTGTTGCCTATAATCCTTCACAGATGACAAATAAGGATATTGCAAAAGAATAATTATGAATTATTGGATTTACATATATTTGATGTTTTAAACAACTTTTCTCACTACACATTAAATTTTAGATGGTCCATTATTGACCAGTGGAAGCCTCTTCAAGTTGGGTTCTGAGTAGTTTTGAGACTATGCTAGTAATCCTTCATGGTTTATTTATTATCTGGTGAGACAAAATATACCAGACCAATTTTATATATTTCTGCCAAACCAGAAATACTGGTTCTCATTGATAAAAGAGAATGATAAAAATTAGAAAATAAAATAATTATTCATTTGATTTATCCCACCTACACATATAGAAGTCTTGATACTGCCACCACCAATATGATTAGAGAAAACAGATGTTTTTTCCATAAGCTCTACACATTCTCTACCAGTATATCATGGTTGAACTACATTTATCTGATAATAACTCATTTTGTTGAGTGTTTCCTGGGTGCAGGTCATATTTCAATTACTTTCTATGGATTTTCTTATTTCATTTTCCCTACCTTTCTGCAAAGAAGGTAATCTTATCACTATATTTTACAGAAAAGAAATGGATGTTTAGAGAAGCTGCGTGAATTATCCAAGGTCATATAACTCGTAAGTAGTGGGCTTTGTGTTCAAACACTGGCAGTATGATTCTAAGGCCATACTGGCTTGTAGCATCTATTATCTACAAAAAAATGAATTGGGAGATTTGGCAGGTTTAAATCACAAAATGGGAGAAGAGGATAAAGTCATAGATTATCTGGAGAAAATGAAAATACTGGTGAATTTTAGAAAGAAAGGATAATACAGTGAAGTTCTTTTATGAGGACATGTTTTCTTCCTGAAGTAGGAGATAACCCTGTGGAGATTGTGAGAGAGGAATGAAATAAGTAAAATGAGAAATGGAGAAGGTTTAGGATAGACTTTTAGGGTGTGGGGGAACTGGCTGACTTGCAAATGTAAAATTATTTTCATAAGAATTCCAATTAAACAAAAGCAGTTTATACTGGAAAACATAATACTCTCTGGTGTTGAGATTCCCCTCTTTCCCCCTCATACACCTAGCATCATTAGGCAGACTAGAGCACAAGCAGAGTTTTAAGTTTCATCCAGGTTTTAGGAATTGTAGTACCAAATCGGCTGGAAGGAGAAGATGAATATATCAAGGGACTAGGGATACAGGGTTAAGAACACTGTGTTGGATGCCTTATATTGGTTTTCTCAGTGTATCTCCCCGCTGCATTCATAAATATGCCTCTCCATACTGAAGAGGCAGGAAAGCTTAATTCTCTGTTTCCTAGAATTTTTACTAGTAGGGTTCCAGATGCATTTTACCTTCTCTCAATCTGATGCACACTGATCAGATTTATTTTAGAGCTAATTTAAGTGTAGAGAGATGTAGAGTAAAGCAGGCATGATCTGGAGTTGTGAATGTAGCTGGGGAAGTATCTTTCTTGAGCTAACAATTCTGGTAGAATTTCCTGGTTCCAAGAAAGCAATTAAGACACCCTATGCTTAAAGCCAACAGTTGCACTGGAAGCATGCTGATTTACACTCAACTGTGGCAGCTCCCCTTGGGGACCAATTCTGCTGAATGACTATAATAATCATTCTGACAGGCCATGAATAGACTTGTATCTCCAGGCCCTAGGACAGTATTTATAGGCCATAACTCCCCAAATTAATCCCTGTACTAATTAACATAGAATGCTTTCTGCTAACAGCAACAAAACATTGACTAGTACAAGTAACGAAAAGTTGGGGTTCAAAATCAAGTCATACCATTGTTAACTACTGTCTTCATTTAATATCCTTAAACATTCTGTGCCTTAGTTTCCTTATCTGATAAGTGGAGATGAATCCACATTCACATGTTCACCCTGAGGTACTAGGGGCAAAGGTACATGGCGGGTACAAAGAGCCAAAGAGGCTAGATTTGTAAGATACTTCAGTGGCATCATCATTACTAAACACCAATATGGTAAATTGTGGGACAGCAAATTCCATCATGGATGATACGCCTTATAGAAAAGCCTGTGAGTAAACATAAACAAAAATGCCCAATTTGAGGCTAAATGGGGGTAAATGTATCTCCATTCTAAGGCAGTCCCTAATCCCCGCAATGTCCACACCACACCCCATCCAATGTCTCCAGTCCTAGGTGAGAATATAATTACAAACCAAACCTGAAACTATAAACCTGTTGTTTTCAGACTCATTCACACACAGTCAATATGGGAAATATGAAGAACTGTGAAAACTGAGATTATCAGTCACTCAGACTTGTTCATTTTACACCAGTACACAGAATTGCTAAAATAAAATTTAGTGAAGCATATAAATAAAATGATAATTATGTGACATGATGGAGATGTTGGCAAATGCTACAGTGGCATTCATATTGCAATACATAAATGTATCAAATCAACACATTGTCCAACTTAAGTTTATACAATGTTATACGTCAATTATGTCTCAATAAAAATAAAAAATAAAATTTGGTGAAGCACACTCAGCTAGAAGTGAACTGCCTGATAGCCGAGTGCTTGAGTAGCCTAACCAGAAAATAGTCTTATTTGAGTCTTAACGAGTGGAAAATATCTCCATACGGTAACCTGATGGCCAACCAACTCCTGCATGTGTCCTAGCAATTCCTGAGTAAAGATTACTGTGATCTCTCAGAGTAATGGGATAAAGTCAAGGGGTTGTCTAATTCCCCTACATTTTATCCAACACTTCTCATGTAGCAGCCTGTATTCAAGTAATCATGGGTACAAATGTTTTACACATCCCAGACTCTGTATGCTTCATGATGTTCTGGCAATCTCTTGTGGAGCTCATTTCACAAGGGCACAGGAGGGCTAGATCTTTTTCTCCAGGTTAGAAATCAGAAAATAGAAGTTTGGAGAAAAGGAGGCTGGTTACCAAAGGGTCTTTGATGTGACCAAGGCCCAAACACTCAGCCCTCAAAATGCACAGCCATGATGGCAAAAACCATTGAGAGGAAGAAGCCGAGTAAAGCCACTTGGAGATTTACTGATAAATGACTTCCACAGGGGTGCTGGTACAATGATATGGAGGAGATAGCTGTGTCAGGGAAAGAGGAAATCTGAGCTATGCAAGGTTCCAGTAAGTAGAGCAATAGCAAATGATGGCACAGATGAAGACAGAGAAAACTGTGTGAGCGAGAATTAATGGTAATGTGGGGAAATGAATACTGTAAGCCAAAAGATGATCAAATCCATGAGCCTAGTTGAGTCACCTGTCCCCCAAGTAAGGTAGAAAGGCCCAGTGAAGGAGAGGGAGTCTTAATTCTTCTGTCTCCAAATGTAATAATACCTGCATCACAGCAAAGACAGCCAAAGGGTAATGCCAGGTTCAAACATCTGGTGGAGGGATGAGCACAGTAATATAATGTTGTAATAAAACAGGAAAGGGTGATGTCAGTACACTTCACTCAGTTCTATGATGTACTTCCAGCCCACACTGACTGAGTGCCGGCTTTGCATTTGCCCCTGTGTGGGCAGATTCAGATTATGAGTTTGCATCACGCAGGGACAAATTGAGTGCCAGTAAGAATAATACCTAAAACAGATTTAAACGCATCAACTGTGATTAAATGTTGGGTTCATAGTGGCTCTAGAGGAACAAAGACCTCATGGTCACCATGATCAAATGCTAGGAAATAGATTCATTATTTGTAAATTGGGTAAGCAGAGGCAAGTAATGAAACAATTATCCTGTGTGTGGCATATGAATGGTAACACTGGTTACCAAATAGTGGATGAGGGAAGGTTCTCATCGGAGAAGAATTCCATCGAATAAGTGAAGAAGGGTAGATAAAATGAAAATATCTCAATTTTCAAACTCAAACGATGCAAGCGCTCTAGGCAATGAGCACCAATATCTGCTCGCTTTACAAAAAGAGGGACAACCATGCTGTATTCACCTCCCAATGGACGAATGTGACACTGCCTCTGAGACATTCTTGCCAAATTATGAAGACTGAACCAGAAGAAGACAAGATGTAAATCCCAATTTGCAGGAAAGGCTGGGGACAGAGGAGTGTGTTAAATGACACCAGTGAAATGAAATCAGCAAAATTCTGCATATGGATGACTCTCTAGAGCAAAGGACTCATTTCTCATGAGAAAAAGAGAGAGTAAAAGAGACTGAATTTTACAGAGAATTAGCAGGCATATTGAAAAACTGCAGTGCCTGAGTCTAAATGGGATCCAGAGTTGAAGAAAACAAAGTGAAAACATTGGCATTTAAAAGAGAGAAAGGGAAACTTTACCTGTGAGTATTGAAGATACTAAGTAATTATTAACTCTTGTTTAGGCATGATAATGGCCTGTATTGTGTCACTAAAGTAGTCTTTGTAAGGAGTCTTTATCTTGGAGAGCTATATTCTGCAATATATGTGGATTACCTGAAAAAAATGTTCGGGATTTGCCTGAAGAAAACCTGGAGGGGTGGGTAAATTAATAGGTTTACATGAAATAAAACTGACCAAGAGCTCATGACAGTTGAAGTTGGGTGGGATTTACATGGGAGCTCGTTATAATAGTTAATTTGTCATGTATCAGTTTGACAGTATTTATAGCAGAAGGTTTTTTTTAAAAAAATATCCAAAGCCACAAAACAGACTAATGAAATCAGACTTTCTGGATATAGAGCCAGTATTAGAAGTTGTAAAAGTTAACTTCAAATGAGTGTAAGGGAAAGTTTGGATGCAAAGGTAAAATAAATAGGGCCTTATGTTTTTTTGTTTTTTGCTGTTTGTTGTTGTTGCTGTTGTTTGCAATAAGAAATCTGGAAGCACCCATTTGTTTTCTGATTCAGCTGCTCCAGGGCCCCATGTCTTCCATCCCCCTGATCCACTATTTTCTGAAGGTTAAGGTGGTTAACTCACGCAGCCACACAGGCATCTCTGCAAGAGCTCCAGGCATCTCTATTGCATTCCAAGTGCCACCATCCTCCTATGCCACATCTGTCCTTCTCATTAAAAAAAGGCATCTACCACAGAAGCCCCCAACGCATTCCCCATATGTCTCATTGGGCAAGACTGGATCATAGAGCCACCTTTAGCTATAGAAGAGGCTGGAAAAATCATTACTGACAAAGGGAAACGGTGTAGCCATGATTGGATTGGAGAAGTCCCAAGTCCCACCTGGGGACTGAACATATTACCTCTTTGACAAAAATTAGTTTTTCCTACCCTAGGGCATCAATAGGAAAGGCTGTTGGGTCCAAAATCAACAAATCCACTGGGAAAGGAGAAGCGGAGCTCCTAGGGCCCAAAACAAGTCAGGGGTAAGGATTAAGTATGCACTGAAGGGAATATACTCACAGGATTGAGTCACCTACTCTATCCAAGCACTTTCACACCTGCTATCTTGTTCAATCCTCACAACAATCCTATTAATGAGGTAAGTGGCCTTATCTCCATGTTGCATTTGTTGAGGGACCAGAGCCTCCTACTGGATGGGCGAGGTGGCTAGTTAGGGTTCTGATTAGTGGCTCCACAGCACAGTACTTTGCCCATCTGCCAGGTGTTCTAACAGCCACCTCCCTGGCTCACCAAAATCACTGTGGGAAATATTAACAGGGCAAAGGGAAGAAGTCCACTGTTTGCTCAGCACTGTGCTAGGCATATTCCAATTCAGGAAGGGGGCCTAGTTTGATTCTGGCTCTACTCTGCTGGTGGATGATGTTTGCAGATTTCGGGCTCACATAGCGGCTCACAAATGATCCTACCCCACACTATCCATTCTGCACACCAGGTCACACGTGAAAACTGCAAACACGGGAACTCAGTTATGGGCTAAGAAAGGAGTGCAGGGCATAACACAGGAAGTGTGAAGCTTGATGATCTGACCATAGGCAGAGGTGCTGTCACGCTGATCTCATTGCCAGCAGGTCTGGTCGCCTGTTCACAAGGAATGAGCTTGATGTACATTCGTCCCATGAGCACCTGCAGAGTCCAGCTCAGGTCCTGCCGGAACATCAAGGATAGTTCCTAGAAAGCCTTTCCTGTGCCTCATACCTCCGTTTCATGCCAGTAGAATATTGCCATTCATGGAGCAAAGAGCTGTTCTTTATTATGTCAACTTTGCTCCCCTGCCATATTTGACCCAATGCAAGAATCTTGTGACCCAATTCTCCTCTGTCCTTAATCTCCATCCCTTAAGACTTGGGTCTCGTGATATATAGATCCTACCAATTGAACCCTGTCTATCCCCTTGTTAAGTAGATGCATGTGGCTCAACCCCATTTGCAGACTGACATGTTCTCGTTCTGTGAGTCTGCTCAGAAGAACATGGGAAGAGAGGGAGATTCCCATCATTATGGAAAAAACTCAGGATCTAGTCTTCGGAAGTTTTAGAGATATATCATTAAATTTTAACCAGTATTTTCATATGTCATGAGAACAGCCATTGAGGCATCCTAATACTGAAGAATCACCAGTTGACATGTGACATTTCCTTCTTCCTCTGAAAACCTATAATAGCCTTGCTAAACCTTTCCTAGGAAATCAAGACACTGCAAGACGGAAGCATTTCTGCTCACAGTGGATTCTGTAGGTAAGTAAGAGCAAGGAAGTAGAATAGACAGTGGGGGGGTAGGTCCCTTCTTTATTAAGTCTACTCTATCTTATTGATAGTTCCATGCTTGTCTATTTAGTTATAAAATCTGTTCTGCAACAAATGAAGCAACGGCATGAGATACTGAAGTGAGAAAGAAGTAGTAGAGTGAGCTGGTGCGATTGCTGTCAAACATCTTGGGTGTTTATCAGAAAGGAGTGACCTAAAGGGAGAGAAATGGTGAACAGGTTGTGTCTGCAGAGATTGAGCCTTGAAAAATCTGTTCCTTTTGTTGTTGCTGTTGTTGTTTTGTCTTCCCCACCTGAGATGGCTGAGCTTCTTTGATGAGGGTTGGAGGGGAGTGTACAGTTGCTCTGCTCTGATCTTGAAGTAATTCATCCACTGAGAAAAGAAAGTTCACCATTAGAGGTCTGAGAAATCGATAATTTCTTATTTCACTTAATTTAATCCTGAGTAGAGAGTAAATCGTCTCTGATGAAAAATGCTTTTAATTCTCTTCTGTCTGGTAGGATTCAGAACATTCTCACTCACTCATTTGTTGAAACATCACATCTATTACTTGGCAGGCTTTTTAAAAGTAGGGAAAACTGGACATTCCCCCAAAATATCAGAGATGTGGCTGAAAAGGCATCCAGTGAATTATGCACATGCCTACAGTGGGCTGTCAAAGGCTGGTTCTAATTTTTCTTATCAACCCAAAAGAAAATGGAAGCCTTGTTACTTCTATGCTTTAAAGCCAGACACAAAAGGACAAATATTGTACGACTCTACTTATATGAAAAGTATAGAAGAGGTAAATTCATAGAGTTGAAAGTAGGTTAGAGGATAGCAGGGGCTGAGTGGGAGGGGTTAATGGGAGTTATTGATCAATGTGAACAGAGTTTTTGTGCAAAGGAATGAAATATTATGGAAAGAGTCTTGACAGTTTTGCAATATTGTGAATTTAATTAATTCCATGAATTATACACTTAAAATGGTTAAAATAGCAAATTTCATGCTTTGTATAAATTTACCATTATAAAAATATTTTAAAATCCTTAGGACTTTTTGATCAGGCGCCAGAAGTGTCTGTGGAGGGCCAGATGCAGCCATGTAGAAACGGTACTTAAGTCTGTCTCTTGGTAATAATTGCAGAGCCCAGGCAGACTGACCAATACACAGAAGGGGCTCCATGGATATTAGCTGCCACTTAAACCATGGTCTGTTCTTGCCCATTCGGAGGAGAAGTTGTATGCATCTCTGAGGTCTCAGAGACAAACCCTATGTACCCGTTAGCCTTCTGCTTGCCTTTTTCCTTGTCCTTTCTCTTCCCCCTTTATCCTGCTGTCTGCTATTTTGTTATACTCAAATGTTGAATTCTTAACGTCAGTGGATGGTATTTGTTAGCTTGCCAATTTTCAGTGCATCCACTTGGTTGATGTTTAAATTCCAGCTTTCTGATGAGATCTCAATTTTGTCATCATCCACAGTCTTGAACATATTAATCATAATTATTTCTCTGCCCCTGTCTGATAATTCCAATATTGGGAACCTCTGGGTATTTTCTTTTCTCTTCTTCGTCTCTTAACCTGTGTTTTTGAAATGTCTGGTGGTTGATCTAAATGTGAGAACATTGTTTAAAAAAGAGTCGACTGGCTCTGGGCAATGCTTTTCCCTCCATAGAAGTTTCACACTCTCTCTGGCAGGCCGATAGCATAGGGCAATCCTATCAATCCAGTCAGGGGCTGAGCTGAGTGCGGGAGGCTTCAGGGATTATCAGGCTTGGATTACCCCTGGTTTTCCCTCCTCCCAGGTTACAGCTCTCCAATGGTCCCAACTGTCAGCCTGGGGTGTTTACTGGGGACCCTCTTTTGGGTGAGTTCTGCACTTAGTGTTTTACTCTACTGTACCATGAGACTGCAGAGAAAACTGTTGAGACCTGTAACAGCTGTCTGCTCATCTTCTTAGTCTCGTGTCCTACGCAGTTTAGGTAGGAACAAATGCCTCGAGGAAGAAAACCACCCAAGGTCGGTCTCACTTCTGTCTACCTTTCTTTTCCCTAAGATTTTGATTTCTCCAATATTGCCTGGTTTGTAAGTCTGGCTCCATGAATTTTCCCTAGCCCCGGGAATTTTCCTAGAAGCAAATGTCATCTCTGTCTCTTAGTGGGTGTTTTGCCTGTAGAATGATGTGTTCTCACCCAGGGCAGTTTGGGATTCAGCAGATTCCCTGAGGGTAAAAAGCAGCACAAAACTGTTAGATCCCCCTCAGTGAGGTTCCCTTCTCTCCAGGTTCTCCTACCCTGATGTCCTGGACACAGAAGGAGTTCTCTGGTGCCTACAAGCAGAAGTTTTTTTATTTTGTCCAGGTTTTTAAATTTTTCTCTGTGAGGTAATAGGACTGCAACAAGCTATTTCATCACAGCCATGGCTGGAAGTGGAAATGACCCACGCATGATTGTTAAGCCTTATTATTATTATTTCTTAAAGGTGAATATGCATATCTGACTTTAAAATATGTTCCAAAAGAATGTTAATATCAGAGGATTTTTCTACCTGATATCTGTATATTCCTGTGGTTTGCAGCACAAGTTTTGGTGGAGCAAAAATCTAAAAAATCATCAAGGAAGAAAATCCAGCCCCAACATTTTTCACACTACCAATCTTCGGCTGAAGCATAAAAGCAATAGGAGAACAATTTTGATCATGTGCTAAGTGAGGGAAGTTTATTATAAGGACTGTGTTTTAAAGAATTTGCAGGGTATGAACTCAGTCAACCAATAATAGAAAATCTAAGGCAAGTGGACTGTGGTTGAGAACTAAATCCTTATAAAACTAGCAAATCAAGTGAAACAGACATAAATAAAATTATACATTATTAAGGAAAACAGAGGGATGGAAAGAGGGAAAGCTGATTTTCTACTTTGTTCATCGCTTGTAGGCATTAATAAAGAATGTCTAAAGGAACAGAAGTCTAGGAACGTTTCATATAATTATATTTATAAAAATACCTCAGGCACTTTGGGTTGTTGGCGAAAATAGTGTAGACTAACTTTTTCTTGCTGCTCCCCTCCAAATTCTCGTAATTACCTTGGAAAAATTTCAACAAATAATCATAAACAGATTGTAAACGTTGGAAAGAACACCTAAGGACTTGAAGATTTATGATAAACTGTGGTGAATTCCCTGACATTTTTCCATCCCTCAGATGTCCCGAATCGGGTTCTAGAGATGTGCAAGAAAGAAATGCTAGTCTTCATAGTAAGTAAGTAAGTAAATAAATAAATAAAAGAACTACAAATTAAAAAGCAAAGCCTGCTGCCAATGTGCAACCATCAGGAAAAGTGAAAAACCGATAGTGATATGAAGGAGAGATGGATACCCAATAGAAACACCAAGCTGAACTACCTGCAGCATTTACAAGTGCTGACCCTAGCCTGGCAGACAGGACCACCTTCTCTCCACCCCCAAATGAAGGCAACAACAGGCACTATTTCCACAAAACAGCACCTATAGCTGATCCTCAGAGGGCTGACC
>NC_082681.1:92491194-92547111 GCF_025265405.1 Mesoplodon densirostris
TGTGTACGTGCATGCTTCTGTGTGTGATTTTCTCTGTATAGCTTTCCTTTTACCACTTGTCCTTGGCTTCAGACTGTCTTTTTTTTTTTTTTACTTTTTAATTTTTTAATCATTTTTTATTTTTATTTTAATAACTATTTTCTTTTCTTTCTTTCTTCTTTCCTTCCTTCTTTATTTCTTTTTTTCTTTCTTTCTCTCTTTCCTTCTTTCTTTCTTTCTTCCTTCCTTCCTTCCATCCTTTCTTTCTTTCTTTCTTTCCTTTTTCTCCCAGTTCTTCTGAGCTGTGTGGCTGACAGGGTCTTGGTGTTCTGCCCGAGTGTCAGGCCTGTGTCTCTGAGGTGGGAGAATCGAGTTAAGGAAATTGGTCCACCAGAGACCTCCCAGCTCCACGTAATATCAAAAGGTGAAAGTTCTCCCTGAGATCTCCATCTCAACACTAAGAACCAGCTACACTCAACGACCAGAAAGCTACAGTGCTGGACACCCTATGCCAAACAATTAGCAAGGCAGGAACAGAACTCCACCCATTAGCAGAGAGGCTGCCTAAAATCATAATAAGGTCCCAGACACCACAAAACACACCACTGGATGTGGTCCTGCCCATCAGAGAGAAAAGATCCAGCCTCATCCAACAGAACACAGGCACCAGTCACCTCCACTAGGAAGCCGACTCAACACACTGACCCAACATTAGCCACTGGGGGCAGACATCAAAAACAACGGGAACTACGAACCTGCAGCTTGTGAAAAGGAGACCCCAAACACAGTAAGTTAAAAAAAAAAAAAGAGAAGACACAGAAACCCACATCAGATGAAGGATCAAGGTAAAAACGCACCAGACATAACAAAGGAAGAGGAAATAGGCAGTCTACCTGAATAAGAATTCAGAGTAATGATAGTAAAGATGATCCAAAATCTTGGAAATAGAATGGAGAAAATACAAGAAACATTTAACAAGACCTAGAAGAACTAAACAGCAAACAAACAATGATGAACAACACAATAAATGAAATTAAAAATTCTCTAGAAGTAATCAGTAGGAAAACAACTGAGGCAAAAGAACGGGTAAGTGACCTGGAAGATAAAATATTGGAAATAACTACCGCAGAGCACAATAAAGAAAAAAGAAGGAAAAGAATTGAGGACAGTCTCAGCGATCTCTGGGACAACATTAAATGCACCAACATTCGAATTACAAGGGTCCCAGAAGATGAAGAGAAAAAGAAAGGGATGAGAAAATATTTGAAGAGATTATAGTTGAAAACTTCCCAGATATGGGAAATGAAATAGTCATTCAACTCCAGGAAGCACAGAGAGTCCCATAAAGGATAAATCCAAGTAGAAACACGACAAAACACATATTAATCAAACTATAAAAAATTAAATACAAATAAAACATATTCAAAACAGCAAGGGAAAAGCAACAAATGACATACAAGGGTATCCACAGAGGTTTAACAGCTGATCTTTCATCAGCAACTCTGCAAGCCAGAAGGGACTGGCAGAACATACTTAAAGTGATGAAAGGGGAAAACCTACAACCAAGATTACTGTACCAAGCAAGGATCTCATTCAGATTCGACAGAGAAATTAGAAAATTACAGAGAAGCAAAGCTAAGAGAATGCAGCACCACCAAACCAGCTTTACAACAAAAGCTAAAGGAATTTCTCTTGGCAGGAAACACAAGAAAAGGCAAAGACCTACAATAAAAAACCCAAAACAATTAAGAAAATGGTAATAGGCACATACATGTCAATAACTGACTTAAATATAAATGGATTAAATGCTCCAACCAAAAGACATACAGCCTGAATGGATAAAAAAACAAGACCGTTATATATGCTGTCTACAAGAGACCCATTTCAGACCTAGGGACACATACAGACTGAAAGTTAGGGGATGGATAAAGATAATCCATGCAAATGGAAATGAAAAGCAAGCTGGAGCTGCAACTCTCATATCAGACAAAATAGACTTTAAAATAAAGACTATTACAAGAGACAAAGAAGGACACTACATAATGATAAGGGATCAATCCAAGAAGAAAATATAACAATTGTAAATATTTATGCACCCAACATAGGAGCACCTCAATACATAAGGCAAATGCTAAGGGGAAATCGACAGTAACACAAACATTGTAGGGGACTTTAACACCACACTTTCACCAATGGCAGTTCATCCAAAAGGAAAACAAATAAGGGCACACAATCTTTAAATGACACATTAAACATGATGGATTTAATTAATATTTAGAGGACATTCCATCCAAAACCAATAGGATACACTTTCTTGTCAAGCACTTAAGGAATATTCTCCAGGACAGATCATATCTTGGGTCACAAATCAAGCCTCAGTAAATTTCAGAATATTGATATCATACCAAGTATGTTTTCTGACCACAACGCTCTGAGACTAGATATCAATTACAGGAAAAAAATCTGTAGAAAATTCAAACACATGTAGGCTAAACAATACATTATTAAATAACCAAGACATCACTGAAGAAATCAAAGAGGAACTCAAAAAATACATAGAAAAAAAAGACAATGAAAACAAGACAACCCAAAACCAATGGGTTGCAGCAAAAGCAGTTCTAAAATGGAAGTTTATAGCAATAAAATTCTACCTCAGCAAACAAGAAACATCTCAAATAAACAACCTAACCTTATGCCTAAAGCAATTAGAGAAGAAAACAAGAAAAACCCCAAATTTAGCAGAAAGAAAGAAATCATAAAGGTCAGATCATAAATATATGAAAAAGAAAGGAAAGAAACAAAGATCAAAAAAGCTAGAAGCTGGTTCTTTGAGGAGATAAAAAAAATTGATCAACCATTAGCCAGACTCATCAAGAAAAAAAGGGAGAACACTCAAATCAATAGAGTTAGAAATGAAAAAGGAGAAGTAACAACTGACACAGCAGAAATACAAAGGATCATGAGAGATTACTACAAGCAAAGATATGCCAATAAAAGGGACAACCGGGAAGAAATGGACCAAATCATAGAAAAGCAAAATATTCCAAGACAGAACCAGAAAGAAATAAAAAATATAAACAGACCAATCACAAGCACTGATATTGAGATGGTGATTAAAAATGTTCCAACAAACAAAAGCCCAGGACCAGATGGCTTTGCAGGCAAATTCTATCAAACATTTAGAGAAGAGCTGACATCTATCCATCTCAAACTCTTCCAAAAGAGATCATAGGGAGGAACACTCCCCCAACTAATTCTACGAGGTCACCATCACCTTGATACCCAAACCAGACAAAGATGTCACAAAGAAAGAACACTGCAAGCCAATATCGCTGATGAACATAGATGCAAACATCCTCAGCAAAATACTAGCAAACATACTCCAACAACCCATTAAAAGGATCATAAACCATGATCAAGTGGGGTCTATCCCAGGAATGCAAGGTTTCTTCAATATACGCAAATCAATCAATGTGATACACCATATTGACAAATCGAAGGAGAAAATTCATATGGTCATCTCAGATAGATGCAGAAAAAGCCTCTGAGAAAATTCAACAAGCATTTATGATAAAAAAAACCCTCCAGAAAGTAGGCATAGAGGGAACTTACCTCAGCATAATAAAGGCTATATATGACAACCCCACAGCCAACATCGTTCTCACTGGTGAAAAACTGAAAACATTTCCTCTAAGATCAGGAACAAGACAAGGTTGTTCATTCTCACCACTAGTATTCAACATAGCTTTGGAAGTTTTAGCCACAACAATCAGAGAAGAAAAAGAAATAAAACGAATCCAACTCAGAAAAGAAGTAAAGCTGTCACTGTTTGCAGATAACATGATGCTATACATAGAGAATCCTAAAGATGCTACCAGAAAACTACTAGAGCTAATCAATGAATTTGGTAAAGTTGCAGGACACGAAGTTAATGCACAGGAATCTCTTGCATTACTATACACTAATGATGAGAAATCTGAAAGAGAAATTAAGGAAACACTCCCATTTACCATTGCAACCAAAAGAATAAAATACCTTGGAATAAACCTACCTAAGGAGACAAAAGACCTGTATGCAGAAAACTATAAGACATTGATGAAAGAAATTAAAGATGATACAAACAGATGGAGAGATATGCCATGTTCTTCGGTTGGAAGAATCAACATTGTGAAAATGGCTATACTACCCAAAGCAATCTATAGATTCAATGCAACCCCTATCAAACTATCAATGGCATTTTTCACAGAACTAGAACAAAAAATCTTAAAATTTTTATGGAGACACAAAAGACCCTGAATAGCCAAAGCAGTCTTGAGGGAGACAAACGGAGCTAGAGGAACCAGACTCCCTGATTTCAGCCTATACTACAAAGCCACAGTAATCAATAAAATATGCTACTGGCACAAAAACAGAAATATAGATTAATGGAACAGGATACAAAGCCCAGAGATAAACCCACGCACCTATGGTCAGCTAATCTATGATAAAGGAGGCAAGGATATACAGTGGAGAAAAGACAGTCTCTTCAATAAGTGGTGCTAGGAAACTGGACAGCTACATGTAAAAGAATGAAATTAGCACAGTCCTTTAACACCATACACAAAAATAAACTAAAAATGGATTAAAGACCTAAATGTAAGGCCAGATACTGGAAAACTCTTAGAGGAAAACATAGGCAGAACACTCTATGACATAAATCACAGCAAGATCCTTTTTGACCATCCTCCTAGAGAAGTGGAAATAAAAACAAAAGTAAACAAATGTGACCTAATGAAAATTAAAAGCTTTTGCACAGCAAAGGAAACCCTAAACAAGACAAACAGACAACCCTCCGCATGGAAGAAAAGATTCACAAATGAAGCAACTGACAAAGGGTTAATCTCCAAAATTTACAAGCAGCTCATGCAGCTCAATATCAAAACAGCAGACAACCCAATCCAAAAATGGGCAAAAGACCTAAACAGACATTTCTCCAAAGGAGACATGCAGATTGCCAACAAACACATAAAGCTTTCGCAACGTCACTAATAGTTAGAGAAATGCAAATCAAAACTCCAATGAGGTATCACCTCACACCAGTCAGAATGGCCATCATCAAAAAACCTACAAACAATAAATGCTGGAGAGGGTGTGGCGAAAAGGGAACCCTCTTGCAGTGTTGGTGGGAATGTAAATTGATACAGCCACTATGGAAAACAGTATGGAGGTTCCTTCAAAAACTAAAAATAGAACTACCATACGACCCAGCAATCCCACTACTGGGCATATACCCTGAGAGTAACATAATTCCAAAAGGGACATGTACCACAGTGTTCATTGCAGCTCTATTTACAATAGCCAGGACATGGAACAACCTAAGTGTCCATCGACAGATGAATGGGTAAAGAAGATGTGGCACATATATACAATGGAATATAACTCAGCCATAAAATGAAATGAAATTGAGTTATTTGTAGTGAGGTGGATGAACCGAGAGTCCCCTCATACACAGTGAAGTAAGTCAGAAAGAGAAAAACAAATTCCATATGCTAACACATATATATGGAATCTAAAAAAAAAAAAAGTCCTCAAATACCTAGGGGCAGGAATAAAGATGCAGACGTAGAGCATGGACTTGAGGACATGGCGCGGGGAAACGGTAAGCTGAGGCGAAGTGAGAGAGTGGCATGGACATATATATACTACCAAATGTAAAATAGATGGCTAGTGGGAAGCAGCCGCATAGCACAGGGAGATCAGTTCAGTGCTTTGTGACCACCTAGATGGGTGGGATATGGAGTGTGGGAGGGAGACCCAAGAGGGAGGAGATATGGGGATATATGTATATGTATAGCTGATTGACTTTGTTATAAAGCAGACACTAACACACCACTGTAAAGCAATTATACTCCAATAATGATTTAAATCCAAAATAGAATAAAGAACAGCACTGATTTGGAAAAAAAGAAGTGTATATAAAATACACCATCCTTTTAATCTGGAGCTTCTTAAATTATGATTGATGGTTGAAGCACAAAGTATAACATCTGTTTTGATGCTCAATGCATGTTAACGAAATACTTGAGACAATTAAAATTTCAAAGTTAGGAGGTTAATGGACTTAAATGCAATTAATGATTCTAACTTCATGCAATATCATAAAACATCAATACCTGTAGATGGTTACATATGTACATTATAATACTTAGTGAAACCATACAATGTGAAATACCCAAAGCATTCAAAATAGAACCCTAAAACATATGCAAATAACCCACAGGAATGCAAAAACAAAACATGAGAATGAGAATCAGAGGGAACAACAAAAATCAAGAACTGAAAGACTAGACTGAAGCCTACCATAGGAATATTTACTTTAAATATAAATTCTCTAAGTACACCAGTTAGAGACAGAGATGGACAGAACTGATGAAAGAAAGTGACCCAAATATATTCAGTCTACAGGAAAGATTTCAAACACAACTACACAGGTAGATTCAAAGTAGGTAGATGGAAAAAATACATATCATGCTAATATTAATTATTTTTAAAAGAGGAGTGTCTGTATCAGCATCAGAGAACGTGTACTTCAGGTCAATAAAATTACTAGGCACAGGTGGCATGTTACATAAAGTTAAAAGGATCAATCCAGCAAGAAATCTTAGCAATTCTAAATGTGTGTGCAGCCAGAACCAAACTTTGAAATACGTGAAACCAAAACTGACAGAGCTGAAAGGAATAATAGACAAATCCAAAATTATTGTTGGGAACTTCAAAACTCTACTGTCAGGAACTGATAACAGTATTTTCTCATCGGAGTTCAAAGTAATATCTATGGCATATGTAATCCAAATGGAAAGTCTTTTAAAATAGGTCAGATTATACCATTCACAGGTATTGATATGACCGACACATTTAAATGTAAGTCTTCCACAAAGTATTATGTAATGCGTTCTGTTACCTCCAAGCAAAAATTTAAAAGCTAGCCATATCTTCAATGGAAGCTGCATCCTGTAATGGATATGGTATAGAGTGAGCCATAGCCAACACGTAAGGGAGAATTATTTGGGGTTTGTTTGTTAACATGGTATAGCCTAGCCTAGGCAGGCTGATTTTCCAGACAATTGCAAATATCAATAATATAAAAGAAAGGAAGGAAGGAAGGAGTGAAGGAACAAAGGAAGGAATGAAGGAGGGAGGAAAGAATGGAATAAGGGAGGAAAGGAAGGAAGGAAGGAAGAAAGAGAAAGAAGGAAGGGAAGAGAGAGGAATTAAATTGAAATCACAATTTTAAATTGGGACAGAATGAATTAAGATTAGAATGCAATATACCAGACAAAGAAGATAATATTTTATTGTAGAAGAATATGATTTCCTAGGAAGTTATAACATTTATGATTATGACAGACACAAATTAGCAGTATGAGACTTGCAATGGCCTCTCTCAGGGCGTGACAGATCAAGTGCACACGATAAGAACCTAGAAGAAGTAAATAAATAACAAATGAGATAGGTCTAAGAGATGCATATGATACTCAGCACCTGCACCAAGATAAGAGACTTCAAGTTCTGATAAATTGAAGTAGGTCGTAAGGGCCAGTGTGCCTGCCGAGAGTAACTAAAAAGCTCAGGGAACATATAAAGAAAAAAATTTAAAACAATTTATTTCTAAGAGGACGATGAGGAATTACCGTATGCAATTACTGGGTCTCTTAGGAGAAAACAGGATGAGCAGAACAAGCCTACAACTGAAAACAGCTTCTATCCAGAATTGCCTACATGAAAGTAAACAGCTATAAAACTGAATTGTGCTTTAAAGCTCAGAGCTAACCAAAAGTGGTGATGTTGGTAGACCACCCTCTCACTTTTAGCTGAGGTCCCAACGGCTTACACCCTCTGAGTCAAGATGACCGAATCATAAGTAAATCAGCTCCCATTTCCCTTTGCATCATCTACCCGGGTGCAAATGAGAAAACATTCAGTTTGGTGGCAAAGAGATGCTACAGACCAAACTTGGGAAGACAGCTCACTTAGATGAAAATGTATATCCTAAATGTGTATATTAGAAAAGAGGAAAGAAGACACAGAGCTGACCAACAGGTACATGAAATGTTACTCAACACTGCTAATCATCAGTGAAGTACAAATCAAAACCACAGTGAGATATCATCTCACACCTGTCAGAATGGCTATTATCAAAGAGACAAGAAATAACAAGTGTTGGCAAGGATGTAGAGAAAAGGGAGTCCTTGTGCACTGTTGGTGGGAATGTAAATTGATGCAGCCACTATGGAGAACAGTATGGTGGCTCCTCAAAAAACTAAAAATAGAACCACCCTATGATCCAGCAATCCGACTCCTGGGTATTTATCTGAAGAAAATGAAAACACTAACTCAAAAAGATATCTTGTATACTGCAGTGTTATTTACAGAAGCCAAGATATGCAAGCAGCCTAAATGTCCATAGACAGGTGGGTGAATAAAGAAGATATGGTGTATATATAGAACAGTGGATATTATTCAACGATAAAGAAGAAGGAAATCTGCCATCTGTGACAACATGGATGGATGTTGAAGGCCTTATGCTAAGTGAAATAAGTCAGACAGAGAAAGACAAATACCATATCATCTCACTTATATGTGGGTTTGAAAACAAACACCACACACACAAAAAAAGAAACAAACAAAAAGCCAAACTGATAGACACAGAGAAGAGTTCGCTGGTTGCCAGAGAGGTCAAAAGGTACAAACTTCCAGTTGTAAAATAAATGTCATGTATGGTGATTGTAGTTAATAACACTGTATTGCATACAGTAGTCCCCCCTTATCCTTGGTTTCGTTCTCTGCAGTTTCAGTTACTTGCTTTGAACTGCAGTCTAGAAATTTTAAATGGAAAATTCCAGAAATAAACAATTCTTAAGTTTTAAATGGCATACGATTTTGAGTAGTGTGATGAAATCTCCTGCTGTCCTGCACTGTCCCGCCTGAAAATGAATCATCCCTTTGTCCAGCGTGTCCCTCCCATTAATCACTTCATAGCCATCTGGGTTATCTGTGGCAGTATCACAGTACTTGTGTTCAAGTAACCATTATTTTACTTAATAATGGGCCAAAACTGCAAGAGTAGTGATGCTGGCAATTTGGATATCCTCTTATTGTGACTAATTTATAAATTAAACCTTGTCATAGGTATTTATGTATAGGAAAAAAATAGTATATATAGGGTTCAGTACTATCTGCAGTTTCAGGCATCCACTGGGGGTCTACCGTATCTGAAAGTTGATAACTGTATGGTCAGACCACTCCAGATGGCTGTTCTCTTGCTCTCTGTACATCCCCTGCTCAGACCAGTGCCTGCTTCATCTATCCCCTACTCACATGACTGACCTTCCTACATACTTGCCCCAGGGCCCAGCTACTGAGGCTTGTTCTTATTAAAGGGGCAGTGCAGGGCATGCTCCTCTGCTAGTTTCCCTGATAACCGATGAGCTAACCTAAGGCCAATTCCCCCTATCACTGGCAATCTCCCCTTCTCCCCGGAAGAGAAGACTGCTGCCATGTCCTGCCCGCCATCCGCAGCACACGGTGGGATGTCGCTCCAGGACCTTGTTTCAGATATGTAAGATTCCCCCATCTATTAAACCACTGATGTCTCTGTGTTGCTGACTCCAGGCTCTTTGTTAGGTCTTGAAGCTGGGCAAGCAAAGGCCTTATAGGCCTGCGGGGTGCAGCCCAACACTAAGAGAGTCAATCTTAAAAGTTCTCACCAAGAGAAAACGAATTTTGTAACTATGAATTGTGACAGATGTTAAGTAGAATTCTTGTGGTGATCATTCTGCAATATACAGAAATATCAAATCATTATATTGTACACCTGAAACTAGTAATGTTGTATGTGGATTATATCTCAATAAAAAATAGATTTTTAAAAAGAAAAGAAGAATGGCAGAAAATGAGCTAAGCATCCATCCTGAGCAGTTAAAACATAACAAGATAAACACAAAGAAAAACAAAAAATCATTAAAGATAAAAACCAAAATAATGAAAGTGAAAATAAACATACAATAGAGCATTTTAGCACAACATTTTACAGGCCCTTTGCATAGTCAGTAAAACGGGCAAGCCTCTGGTCAGACTTAAGCGGAAAAATGAATAAAAGCACAATTTATTAATTTATTAATTTATTAATACCAGGAATCAAATAAGGTGACATTATTAGACACCTTTATGCCAAAATGGAAAATTAAGAGGAAGTGGTCACACAGTAAAATACAACTTAATAAAACAGAGAAGTTAAAAAAACATGATTTGAACTAAAAATATGAAACACATGGGATAAAAAATCTCCACAGAGGATCTCTAAGCCCAGATAGCTTCATAAATGAGTTCTGTTAATATTTAAATAGGAGATAATCTCAGTATTACATAAAATTTTTAAAGAATAGAGATAGAGGGTACACTACCCTCTTGCGTTTTATGTAGCATAACATTGGTACCAAAACTAGATAGGGCACTTTCAGAAGTTTATGTTACAAACCACCTTGTTTTATGTATGACTGATTCACTTTGTTATAAAGCAGAAACTAATTAAAAAAAAGAATAATCCCTAACCATATGGCATATTACATGCATTTTAATGTATTCCTCACAGCATAAATAGTATCTTATTCTGCCATAAACCCTCTGTTTATTATTTTTTAAAAAATATCCTAAGCAACATACTTGAAAAAAGAAAAAAAAAAAAGAAAGCCTAGCAATATATAGAGAAGATACCACATCGTGACCAAGTTGCTTTTATCCCAGGAAAGCAAGATTGAATCCACATCAGAGAATGTCAGTGTAATCCATCACCTTAACAGATGAAGGGGAAGGGAAAATTTAATATGATCTCCTCAGTAGGTGCAGAAACATATTTTATTAAAACTCATCATTCATTCATGCTCAAACAACTGTTAGAAAAAGAGGTGTAGAAGAGACTCTCCAAAGATGTTTAGGTAAAATTTTGGAGTGAACAGGATCTTTCTAGGCATGTTTCAAAAGTAGAATTTTTTTTTTTGGCTGCGTTTGGTCTTCACTGCTGCACGCAGGCTTTCTCTAGTTGTGGCGAACGGGGGCTGCTCTTTGTTGCAGTGCGCGGGCTTCTCATTGTGGTGGCTTCTCTTGTTGCGGAGCAGGGGCCCTAGAGTGCAGGGCTTCAATAGCTGTGGTGTGCGGGCTCAGTAGTTGTGGCTCATGAGCTTAGTTGCTCTGTGGCATGTGGGATCTTCCTGGACCAGGGATCAAACCCACATCCCCTGCATTGGCAGGCAGAATCTTAACCACTGAGCCACCAGGGAAGTCAGGGAAAGCAGAATTCATAAAAGAAAAAGGGGATAAATTTTAGTACAATGAGACTGAAAAGAGACTCACCAAACTAAATCTATCTAAAGTAAAAACTCAAAAGGCCAAGTTTAAAGAGTATTTGCTATCTATATCACAGACGATGGGCTAATTTCCCAAATAAGAAAATAGTCTTTCATTGAACCATTTTTGGAAAAAGGCACAAAGTCATCTCTTTGTTTATGATAACACCAGCTGCTGTAACAGAGGACCTCCCAAATCTCAGTGGCCTTGAAGTCCAAAAATGTTTCTTGCCCATGTAAAATCCAAATCGAAGCAGGCTTGGGAGGCTTGGCTCTGCTTTATGAAATTATTAGGGGACCAACTGACAGAAGAATCTCTGCCACTTTCAGCATTTGGCTGCATTGGTCACTCTGGTGCGAACAGTTTGCCAGCAGATGGGGCAAGAAAGAGAAGAGGAGGATGTCACAGGAGGCTTTAGGAGTCAGGCTGGTCAATGTTGTACATCACTGAGGTCCACTTTCCCTTGGCCAGGACTCAGGCCATAGGCCACAGGTAGGTGCTGGAGGGCTGGGGAACTCGAGGAGGTAAAGGAACAGGTTTGGAGAAGAGCTACTCAGTCTCTGCTACTGGTATGACAAATACGTTCTCGGGAGGGAAAATACAAAACGCCTCTAAATATGTTTTTAAAATCCCCAGCCTTGTTCATAATAAGGCAAATGTGTATTTTAACTACAGTAAGATAGCACTCATTATTTATCATGTTGCCCAATCTACTGTTTGAAACACACTCTTTTGGTGAGGATGTGGGGAAACAGAAATGCTCCTGCATTTCTGTGTGAATTGATACAACACCTGGAGAGGGCAATTTAGCAATATCTGTCAAAATCATGTGTGCATTTACCCTTTGATCCAGAAATCCTACTTCTATGATTTTATCCACTGGATGTACTTTCACATGTGTGGCATGATGACATATGTAAGCTTATTCAGTGCAGCTTTGTCTGTGATAACATAAGATTGGAAAGACCATAAGTGTCCATCAATAGCAGACTGGTAAATAAATAAAAGTGAGTACATCTATATAAAAGGGTACCACACAGCTCTTTAAGAAAAAAGAATGTTATTTAGCTTAGTGGTTAAGTGTACATTCTGGAACTACACTGCGTGGGTCCAATCCTGATTCTCCCCATTTTTAGCCATGTTACCTTTGACAAGTTATTCACATTCTGTGTGCTTTAGTTTCTTCATCAATAAACAAGGATAATATTTACTTCATTGGGTATGATGAGGGTTAAACCAACAAGTTTAAAGCACTTAAAACAATGGCATGACATGCACTCTCTAAGTTTTGCCTCATTGTGATCACGCAGAAAGACCTCCAAGATACATTAGAAATGGAAAAATTGAGGCCCAGACTCTGGTGTTTAACCACTTGCATATAAAGAGGAGTGGTTGAAATACACATATATGCTTGTATATGCACAATATAAAAGGAAGGATATATAAGAACCTGGTGGGAAAATGTTGCTGCCTTTGGGGAGGAGAACTGTATGATTCTACAACTGGGGTGACAGGCATACTTTTTAAAAAAAATTATTTATTTTTGGCTGCACTGGGTCTTTGCTGCTGTGTGCAGGCTTTCTCTAGTTGCAGCGAGTGTGGGCTACTCTTTGTTGTGGTGCGCGGGCTTCTCATTGCGGTGGCTTCTCTTGTTGCAGAGAACGGGCTCTGGCGTGCAGTCTTCAGTAGATGGGGCATGCAGGCTTCAACAGTTGTGGCTCTCAGGCTCTAGAGTGCAGGCTCAGTAGTTGTGGCTCACGGGCTTAGTTGCTCCGAGGCATGTGGGATCTTCCTGGACCAGGGCTCGAACCCATGTCTCCTGCACTGGAAGGTGAATTCTTAACCACTGTGCCACCAGGGAAGAACCAAGAGGCATACTTTTGACTGCATGTTTTTTTTTTTTTTTTTTTTTTTTTTTTTTTTTTCTGTACGCGGGCCTCTCACTGCTGTGGCCTCTCCCGTTGCGGAGCACAGGCTCCGGACACACAGGCTCCGCGGCCATGGCTCGCGGGCCCAGCCGCTCCGCGGCATGTGGGATCCTCCGGGATCGGGGCACGAACCCGTGTCCCCTGCATCGGCAGGCGGACTCTCAACCACTGCGCCACCAGGGAGGCCCGACTGCATGTTTTGAAAGTTTTGAATTTTATACTGTATGTGTGTATCACCTCTTCATTTTTTTATTTTTATTTTCATTAAAGGCAAAAATAAAAGAAAAAGCAATAACATGGGCTTTGGAGCTATTCAAACTGAATTTGTGACCTTTTCTACCACACAGGTCCAACTATACAAGGAGGGGCCTAATGCAAAATGAAAATGTGGGGCTTCTCATTCAAAAAAGCAGTGAAGGGACTTCCCTAGCTCTCCAGTGGTTAAGAATCAGCCTTCCAATGTAGGGGACTCAGGTTCAATCCCTGGTAAGGGAAGAAGGTTCCACATGCCGCAAGGCAACTAAACCCATGTGCTCTAGAACCCACGCACCGCAACTCCTGAGCATGCGTGTCACAACTACTGAACCCACCACAGCAAAAGATCCCGCATGTCACAATGAAGATCCCGTGTGCCACAACTAAGACCCAACGCAGCCAAATAAATAAATATTTTTAAAAAAATTTTTATACCCCCCCTTTCTCCCACAGTCTCTCTGTTGACCTGCCATTGTGTTTTGTATTTGCTGTTTAATGCCACGAAGGTCCTCACAGGTATCTTGGGCCCCCCACCCCTGGACCTGGCACTCTCCACCCTGCCCCTTCCTGTACCCACACCCAGGCCTCCACCACGTGTGCCATTCATTAACTTCTCTGGGGCTTCAATCTCTTCATCAACAAAACGGAGGTTTCAGAAAATACACAAAACCTCACACTTTTTTTGAAACTTCAGTGAGATTTTATGTGTAAAGTGCTTAACATATTGCCTGATACCATGCCACAAATCATTACATGTTGAATATAGCTATTAACTTAATAATGAGACTATAATTTGTATTATGTTAGGATAACTGAATAGGTATATCAGAATTCTCATCATTAAGTACTTTATTAAAATAGTGTACGGTGGTATAAGGAACACATACAAACATCACCACAGGTAGAACCCTCGACCACTGTAGATTAAACAGGAGTGCTCCTCCTACAGTTTTAGGTGGAGTAATGTGTCCCATTCCATCCACAGAGCTGTCACCCGTTCCTAAAGCTGTCAGCTAGTCACCCATCTTCAGATAATATCAGCAAGTTCAGAATGAAGCGTCTGACTATTATGAATCCATTTGGGGAAAAATTGGTCCTGATGAGACACATGGGGTTCACAGAAGCTGGATCAAGTACCTGAGTTCCCATGGCAACCAAGGATATCAAGGAATTCTGTCTCCCATAGAAAATGCAGGGTGAGGCTTTCTGTAAGAGGTAGGCCTGGAAGTTGCTGGGAAGGGTTGGTGCCTCTCTCCACTTTACACCAGGCCCACATCCATTCTACATACAAAAACCACCTCTTGGGGTGCCATTTTTATGCTCCCATGGAGGACCAGTGCCCATGGGTTCAGACACCTTCTGTGTCCCCAGCGCAGAACATCATCCTCCTTGTCTCCACCTGTCCTTCCTTCCTCATGGGGTTGGGTGCTTCTTTCACTCAGCAAAGTACCGCTGTCTCTGTACAAACTCTCTCACTGTAGTTATCCCGGGGTGTGTTACATTCCCCTGCCCCATTAATAGGGTGACCAGGTGGGGCAGTAGCTGCAGGGGAGTGTGGGGGGTCAACACAGGAGAAATTATAGCAGTTTTGTAGCCTGATGGGAATGATCATATGTGGTGTAAGTCCGCGACTCAGTGTTAGTTTTCTCCATGTGATGAGCAGGTTCTCCAAATGTTGCCCTTTTCAACAACACAGTGTTGGAAGAGGAAGTCCACCATGTGCCCTGAGTGTTCCTTTGTGGTTTTGCTGGGTATGTCAAGAATTTAAAGCCCTAACCACTCTTAACCAGGGAGATTTCTCAGGGTTTTATTTGTACTGAGTAATCCTGAGGGATAAGGTAACACCTCCCCCAAAGAGCAGGATTGCTTCTACTCACTACAAAGTCAGTAAGTCTCCCAAGCTCAGGGCCCCCTCCTGTATCACAACCTTCTGCATGTGCAGGCATCCAGGTAAGTCTACCTTCATCGCCCCCAGGGGACTTTGGGCACATGTAGCACTGGTGCAGACCTGTTGCTCTGGCTACTGCTTTTGCTGCGAGTGTAAAGTCCTTTGTCTCTCATCCAGGAGTTTTCTGTCTTTTGCCAGGAGCTGTCAACCCGTGGCAAATTAACTTGTGAACTTGCAAGTAGGATAAAATCTCAGACCCTCCAGTGTCCTTGACACACAGATTTAAGTACATCATGCCCCTGTTTCCTTTGGCTTTAAGATAAAGGCCAACTTAGCCAACATGGTCTTCCAGGCCCTGCCTTGCCCGGCCCTGCCTACCTCTCCAGGTTCTTGTGCCACTTTCCCCCACATCTCTCTGCTCTTTAGTCCTATGAAGGAAGGAAGCAGTGGCTGATGTGTGGCACTTGCCTGATGGTTACAAGGAGGCCTCAGTGTTGCTGACAACATGTCCTGCTACTCACGGCTAAGCACTGTTGTTCTTCTGTTGGACATAAACAACCAAATCACCCAACCCAAACTCAACTCCCATAATAGGTCCTTTCTAACATGATCTTCCTGGCACATATTCACGGTTCCACATGTCATTCATTTTTTCACCTGCAATGAGTAATAAATACAACTTAAATTTATCTCCCTGTGTGTTCCTAGTGTTCTTTGGCTAGAAGGCATTAACATATACAATGTCAGTAGTTCTTTCAGCTTATCAAACATGCCAATTTCTTTCCTGCCTCAGGGACTTTGCACATACTGTTCTGTCTCCTAATCCCCTTATCCTTGCTGTTGCCTCTGCACTTAATTAGTATATTTCACAAATAAGTGTCAAACATTTACCATGTGTCAAGCACTGTGTTATTTACAGGGAATGCAATGGTGAGCAAAGCCAGATGTCCTATATGTCCTTTTGCTTACACCTAAGCAGATAAGTTAAAATGTAATCCAATATCACAGTAATGAATATAAATTTCAAAAATGAGTTAATTGCTCTGGTGATAAGAAGCACACTTCTTGTGGGTTCATGATAATAGGAATCTAATCTAGACTTGTGGGTGTGGGATGACTGAATAGCAGTACAGGTGAAATATGAAAGATAAAGGGTACATTGATTAATGGCTTAACAGTCCTGACTGCAGGTATAGCATGTACAAAGACCCTATGGTCCAAGAAATTGCAACAAGTTTTAGGAGCTGGAACAGGTTTATATGATTGGAGAGCAAAGGACAAGTAGGAGAGTGTTGTGAGATTGGGAGGCAAAAGAAGTATAATGGCTGAGTATAGTGGTTTGTGTAATAGGACTCCCTGCATTTGGCCCTTAGCTCTCTCACTAACTGTGTATCAGGGGTAAGTTACTGAACCTCTCTGTGCCTTACCTGTATTAGGGGTATGATTAAAAACTGCCTTAGGGGCTTCCCTGGTGGCGCAGTGGTTGAGAGTCCACCTGCCGATGCAGGGGACAGGGTTCGTGCCCCGGTCCGGGAAGATCCCACATGCCGCGGAGTGGCTGGGCCCATGAGCCATGGCCGCTGAGCCTGTACCTCCGGAGCCTGTGCTCTGCGATGAGAGAGGCTACAACAGTGAGAGGCCCGCGTACCGCAAAAAAACAAAACAAAACAAAACAAAACTGCCTTAGATGGTTTTTATGAGAATTCAGTGACATAATGCCTGTAAGGAACATAGGATCATAAAAACTGATTATAGACAATATTCAGTGAATGTTAACTGTTATTATTTTGACTATGGTGATTAGGTAAGGATGGCATGGCTGGGAATAGGGTGAGATAACAGCAGGGCAAAATTAAAAGAGGCACTCACTTCTTGTGCTGACCTATACTTGGACTACTCTGCGTTTGAGCATTCCCTTAACACTTTGCATGCTATGTGCCCATTTTGTCCCACCTATTCCTGGCCTTTAGAGAGAGATCAGACCATTCAGACTATGTTAAAGATTTTAGTTTTTCTCCTAAGAGCTAGGAAGATTTTTCAGAGTTTTAACCAAGTAGAGTGAGTCGGATACGTATGTGACATGCTCTAATGTTTGTTTTGAGAATATCATTTGGAAAAATATGAATCGGAAGGAACCCAGGGTCAGTGTAAATAGTGGCAGTTAGGAAGCAGTTTAAATAGTGAAAGAATGACATGATGAGAACTTGGACAAGAATGGTGTAGTGGACATAGAAAACCATGGACAACTTTGATAAATATTTAGGAATAAGATCTATGAGACTTGGCAATGAATAGCATGTGAAAGGCAAGGGCAAAGGAGGTGGCAGGGGTGATGCCTAGATTTCTGATGTATGCAAATGATAGACTGTGAGGTGATAACGTTGAAAGATGTGATAACACTGTAAGGAAACCATATTTTGGAGGAAGAGCACACATGGTCTTGTAGAGTTTGAGGTGTCTTTGAGACACTCAATTGGATATATTGAATAGAAAGTTGGTTATTCTAGTCTGGAAGTCTGTTGGCAGTGTGGGCTGAGAAATAAACATCCTTTGTAGTTTATAGATGGTGATTAAAGATGAGGGTATGATTGGCACTACCTTAGAGAGAACATAGAGTGATAATAAGAGGCCTTAGAACCAAGCCCCCCAAAACTCAAATATTTAATGCTTAGGTAGAGGAGGATGACCTTACAAAGCAGGTAGATAAATGGCCAGAAAGTAAGAACAACACCCGGAAATTAGCAACACAGAAATCAAAAGAAAAGACTGCTTCTAGGAGGAAAGAATGCTCCATGGTATCAGAGGAGGGAGGAAGGGCAAGGAATTGACTGAAGATTGGAAATTTTTCACTGCCTTTAGCAACGCAGAGGTGATTGGTTATATTAGGTAGTGAGAGTTGTTGCAGGGAATGATGGAGTGAAAGTTAGATGTGAGCTGAGAGGTAAGAAGTAGGTGGAATAATGACAACAGAGCCATTTCTTTCAAGACATCTGGCTGTGAAAGGAGGGAGAACAGGCACTTTTTAGAGGGTTCATAAGTTCAGTGAAGGGTGATTAGAAAAAAGAATTTGCCAAGTTTAAATTTTCAACATTTTATTGTTTACTCTGGTGCCAGGCATTGCACTCAATGCTTTACATACATTATGACATTTAATATCTACTACAGTCTAATGATAGAGGGATTATTATCTCCATTCCACAAATGAAAAAAACAGAGGCTCAGAGGGGTTAAGTGCCTAAAGCCACACTGCATCTGAGTGGCAAGGTAAGACGACAAAGCCAGTGTGACACCAATTCCTATGCACTTAACCACTGCAGTAATCCGTATCTCTTCTGTTGAATTTCATCTGTGCCTCCCTGATTCCTTCAATTCTGCCTGTACTTCCTCTACTTCAGCTGTCTAAGAAATTTGAGGTAACCAAAGGAATACCGAGAAAGCCAGACCTCCTAGCGTCCTAGAGAGACACTGGACGTTCTTTGAATTGGAAGCAGTGGGAAGGAGGAGCAACACTTTCGGTGGTGTCTCTGCACTTTCGGGCTCTGGTCAATTTTGTTGGGGATGACCTGCTACTCTCTGCAGCAGATTTTCTTTTTTAACACCAAGGGTGGAGGACAGCTATTTGTCCGGAGACCTTGTGTGTTTCGGGGGAGGAGGACGGGGAGGACGGATGCTTGGAGATTTTTTCTGGCTGCTCTAACTCCTGAGGGGTTGTCGCCAAGCTCAGGGACATAATCATGTACTCTTCTATAAACCAGGGCGATTCCTTCCCAGGTCTCACTCACATCAAAGGGGAGTAACGACAGCGAGAGGAGGGCTTCACACTGAGCCTGGCTTTTTTGAGCTGAGGACAGAAGTGCCGATACCTGTTTAGATGGGATTCCTATTTTTAAAAGAGGGCTTCTAAAATGGATCTCTCGGTGTCCTTTCAGCCTACACTTAGCCACGGCTGTCTGGTGGTAAGTTCTGAGGACCCGCAAGGAATCAATGCCTGTCTCTGACTTCTTGTTATCTTACAGCCAGGAAAGGACATGCACATTGATCAAAAATAACATTTGTGTCTCTTTTAGTCGCTGCTCTATCTCTAACACCTCGAACAGCTCTAATTTTATTAAATAAATGAAATAATTGTTGAAAGAGTGACACACATATGTTTAAATTATAATAATAACATGATTTATTGAGTGCTTGTTGTGTGTCAAGCACTAAGTGTTTTATATGTATTCATTCATTATGGTATGTGATACCAGGGAAAGGCACCTAGTACTTTAACATGGTGACCTGACCTAGTTTGAGGGGTCAGTGAAGACCTCCCCAACGAAAGTTACTTGCACTGTGGTTTGAAAAAAAGTAGGCTTTGACTAGTTGAAAAAGGGAGTGGAGATGGAAATCGTTCTAGACACAACATTACAGAAATAACAGCATTTATTAATGTCCTAGTGGAGGGGAGAGACCTTGACCGACTTGGGAGATTGAAAGAAGGCCTGTGTGGTTGGGTCATGTAGTACTTATAGGTCACATTATAGGTTGGTGTTTTTGTCTAAGAGCAGTCAAGAAAAAGAATAAATATATGTATATGTATAACAATCACGTTGCTGTACACCTGAAACTAACACAACATTGTAAATCAGCTGTACTCCAATATAAAATAAAAATTTTAAAAAGATTTAAATTAGAGTATGATATCAGTTTTGCAGAAAATTCTGTCAACATTATAAATAACAGATGGAAGAGCAAGGCTGATGTGAGTAGATCAATAAGGAGAATATTGTAGTAATTCAGGTACGGCATGATGGTCATTTGTATCAGAGCAGTGATAGTAGAGATGAAGAAAAGTGGAGAGATTTAAGATGTTTAGGATCTAAAGTCAGCAGAACTTAATGTTGGAGAGAATGTCGGCCTGTACAGCTGGATAGATGGTGATACCATCTGCTAAGACCAGGGGAGGACCAGGTGAGCATGGGACAGTGAAGATCATATCATGCAGACTTTGAGATGCCTTAGAATCAACCAAATGGCAATGTCAAGTAAGCTGAAACAGGTCAGTGATCTATCATAACTGGAGGAAAGACAACAATTGTGGATGTAAATGCAGGTACATTTTTAGATTTGGTGGTAGAAAGTTGAGATAGTCTCTCTCGAGGACTTTTATTTTCTTGGTAAAATGGGAGGTATGGCTAGCTTCTGTAAGTGAGAGGAAAGGAGATCAGGTGTTTGAGGAGTTTTTAAGTTTGAAATTGTCATTACAGGTAATTGGAGAGAAGGTGATTGCAAAAATACAGTAAAGTTACTGGACACTCTCTAGAGCTTGGCTGAGGTTGATATCTATGATTGTAGATGTTACTGGTCTTTCTACTCATTTGAGTTTTCACCAGCAGTCTGCTGCTTCTTGACTGCAGGCCTGGGTTCATCCAGACTTTGATATGGGAAAGTTTCTGAGTTGGGTAATTGAGTAATGCAAGAGCCCTTAAATGAAGAATTGAATACAGAGGTGTGTGCACATTTGCAGGTGAAGGGAGCACATTGAGATGAGGTCTGAGTTTGAGGTGCTTGTGAAAACATCCAGGATGACATTTTAGTCTGGTGGTCTAGCTCCAGGCCAGAAATATATATTTGGGAGTCACTTCAACTATCAGTGTCAAATGAAGTAATGAATTTGAATGAATTCATCCAAGGATGTAGGAAATATAGCATACAAAGAGCTGATGGCCAAGAATGGGACCTAGGGTGTAGTAGGAGATCAAAAAAGAAATTTCAGTGGCATAGGAAAGTAACCAGGAGAAGAAGACTTGAGGGGGGGCATGTTGATGCTATAGAGAGATAAGGTCAGGTGAGAATTGAAATTGGAGTCCTTTGGGATTCATTAATTAGGACATCCTTGTTACCTTAATGAGAGGTGTGTCATTTGGGGCAGCTGGAGGCCCTTAGGGAGTGAAGCCAGACTGAATTAAATTGAAGAGTGAGGAAGGGAAGGGTCTTTGTTTGATGGTACTTCATTTGAAAGGAAATGAGGAGGGGAGTTTGGTAATTAGAGACAGGATGCAAGGGAAGGTTATTTAGGATGGGGAATACTTAAATATCTTGTTTAGAATGAAGAGAAGGAGGCATTGAAAAGGGAGAAAGTGAAAATGTAGGAGAGAGAGAATCAGACCATTTTCATCCTTCTAATCTTGTATTCTCAGAACTATCCTCCAAGGAAGGTAGTATTATCCCTGTTTTGCAAAGATGAGGCAACTGAAAGTAATTTCAATCACTTTTCTGTGGTCACACGGCTAGTGGCTAGTAAGTGGGAGTCAGCACATGAACCCAGTTATAACTTCGAAATGGTTGCACATACCGCAGTACCAAGTCACAAACACCTTGAACATTGTTCTCTCTTAGGACAAAAAAGTTGACGTGGTAGCCTCAGTACATTTTTTAAAAATTTACTCTTTTAAAGAAAACTCCCACCACTCTGGTAAGCAATATGAGGTTCACCTTTTTTGGAATGTGAATTAATGACAGACACTCAGCTGAATGTTTCACATTCATCGTTTAATTTTCACAACATCATGGCAACATAGGTGTAATTACCTCTACTTTAAAATGAGGAAAACAAGATTCACAGTGGAGACAACTTTTGCCATACTATACTACCATTGATTTCTTTTTTTAAAAATTTTTAATGGCATATAGTTGATTTACAATGTTGTGTTAGTTTCAGGTGTACAGCAAAGTGAGTCAGCTATACATATACATATATGCACTCTTTTTTAGATTATTTTCCCATATAGGCCATTACAGAGTATTGAGTAGAGTTCATGTGCTATACCTTAGGTTCTTATTAGTTATCTACTTTATATATAGTATTGTGTATATGTCAATCTCAGTCTTCCAATTTATCCCTCCCCCCCGACCACCTGGTAACCATAAGTATGTTTTCTAAGTCTGTAACTCTATTTCTATTTTGTAGATAAGTTCATTTGTACTATTTTTTAGATTCCACATATAAGCAATATACCATTGATTTCTTTGTTTAATTCTATTTCACCTGTTTACCAGTGTTTCTCAAGTCTCTACAAATTAGTGGACAATAAATTATACTTTTATATAAACTTTATTGACATATAATCCACATACCATAAAGTTCACCCATTTAAAGTATACAACTCAATGTTTTTAGTATTATTCACAGAGCTGTGCAATCACCTCTATGATCTAATTTTACAGTGTAATAATCACTCTCAAAAGAGACCCTATACCTATTAGCAGTCACTTCTCATCCTCCACTCCTTCCTCAGACACATACAAATCAAATTTATGACTCCATAGATTTGCCTATGCTGAACATTACATACAAATGGAATCATATAATATGCGGTCTTTTGTGATTGGCTTCTTTCACCCAGCATGTTATTTATTTATTTATTTATTTATTATTTTTTAATGATCATTTGATTTTATTACAATGATTAGATGACTGTCACTCTTACAAAGGAACATAAAGTGTAATAAGTTGAAATCAGTTTTTTTGAGTATGAAGAAAGCAGTACAGTTGCAAATATTGACAATCTATAACATTATTATAAAGGCAACAGATTAAAAAAACAACCATAATATGCTGATTATTACTTTAGTTTCAAATGCTACTTTAAATTTGGTTTAATTAAAAATCTCTACTCTTTATTGGATAAAATCTCAAATATTATAATAATAATAACATTTACAGAAGTAAAATATATGTCAACAATAGCACAAAGAAAGAGAAAGGGTGACTTCTCTTCTGAAGAACCTCCAGTGCCTTCCCAATTCACTAAGAGTAAAAGCCAAAGTTCTTACAAACTACTAAAAGTCCCTATACCAACTGTCCCTGTAACCTCTGTCACTTCCTCTCTACTATTCTTACCCCCTGCTCACTGTGCTCCAATCACACTAACCTATTGGGCTGTTCCTAGAGAATCCTGGGCAAACTCCCACCTTAGGGCCTGAGCACTGGTGGCTGCCTGTGCCCAGAAGGCACTCACACCCAGATGACCAGAGGCTAACACAAATGAGGCCTGGCCAGACAAATCTATTTACAGTTGTAATTTGTGCAAGCATCTCCAACTCCCTTGCCCTCTATATTTTTCAGAGCACATATCACCCTTGAACATACCATATAATTTCCTTGTTTAAATGGAATTCATTATTTATTTTTGTTTCCCCCTGCTAGAATATAAGCACCAATACAGTATGGATCTTCTCTGTTTTCTTTTTTTCTTTTTACATCTTTATTGGGCTAGAGTTGCTTTAAAATGTTGTGTTAGTTTCTGCTTTACAAAAAAGTGAATCAGCTCTACGTATACATATATCCCCATATCTCCTCCCTCTTGCATCTCACTCCTACCCTCCCTATCCCACCCCTCTAGGTGGTCACAAAGCACCGAGCTGATCTCCCTGTGCTATGCAGCTGCTTCCCACTTGCTATCTATTTTATATTTGGTAGTGTATGTATGTCCATGGCACTCTCCCACATCGTCCCAGTGTACACTTCCCCCTCCCCATGTCCTCAAGTCCATTCTCTATGTCTGTGTCTTTATTCCTGTCCTGCCCCTAGGTTCTTCATAACCACTTTTTTTTTAGATTCCATATATATTTGTTAGCATATGGTATTTGTTTTTCTCTTTCTGACTTACTTTACTCTGTATGACAGACTCTAGGTCCACCCACCTCACTACAAACAAATCAATATCGTTTCTTTTTATGGCTCAGGAATATTCCATTCTATATATGTGCCACATCTTCTTTATCCATTCATCTGTAGATGGACACTTAGGTTGCTTCCATGTCCTGGTTCTTGTAAATAGAGCTACAGTGAAAATTGTGATACATGACTCTTGTTGAATTATGGTTTTCTCAGGTGATATGCCCAAAAGTGGGATTGCTGGGTCATATGGTAGTTCTATTTTTAGTTTTTTAAGGAACCTCCATACTGTTCTCCATAGTGACTGTACGAATTTACATTCCTACCAACAGTGCAGGAGGGTTCCCTTTTCTCCACACACTCTCCAGCATTTATAGTTTGTAGATTTTTTGATGATGGCCATTCTGACTGGTGTGAAATGTTACCTCATTGTAGTTTTGATTTGCATTTCTCTAATGATTAGTAATGTGGATCATCCTTTCATGTGTTTTTAGGCAATCTATATATCTCCTTTGGAGAAATATCTATTTAGGTCTTCTGCCCATTTTTCGATTGGATTGTTTGTTTTTTGATATTGAGCTGCATCAGCTGCTTCTATATTTTGGAGATTACTCCTTTGTCAGTTGCTTCATTTTCAACTATTTTCTCCAATTCTGAGGGATGTTTTTTTGTCTTGTTTATGGTTTCCTTTGCTGTGAAAAAGCTTTTAAGTTTCATTAGGTCCCATTTGTTTATTTTTGTTTTTTCTTTCCATTTCTCTAAGAGGTGGGTCAAAAAGGATCTTGCTGTGATTTATGTCATAGAGTGTTCTGCCTGTGTTTTCCTCTAAAAGTTTTATAGTGTCTGGTCTTATATTTCGGTCTTTGATCCATTTTGAGTTTATTTTTGGGTATGGTGTTAGGAAGTGTTCTAATTTCATTCTTTTACGTGTAGCTGTCCAGTTTTCACAGAAGCTCTTATAGAAGGGGCAGTCTTTTCTCCATTGTATATTCTTGCTTCCTTTATCAAAGATAAGGTGACCATATGGGTGTGGGTCTATCTGTGGGCTTTCTATCCTGTTCCACTGATCTATATTTCTATTTTTGTGCCAGTACCATACTGTTTTGATTACTGTAGCTTTGTAGTATAGTCTGAAGTCAGGGAGCCTGATTCCTCCAGCTCCATTTTTCGTTCTCAAGATTGCTTTGGCTATTCGGGGTCTTTTGCGTTTCCATACAAATTGTGAAATTTTTTGTTCTACTTCTGTGAAAAATGCCAGTGGTTGTTTGCTAGGGATTGCATTGAATCTGTAGATTGCTTTGGGTAGTAGAGTCATTTTCACAATGTTGATTCTTCCAATCCACGAACATGGTGTACCTCTCCATCTATTTGTATCATCTTTAATTTCTTTCATCAGTGTCTTATAATTTTCTGCATACAGGTCTTTTGTCTCCTTAGGTAGGTTTATTCCACGATATTTCATTCTTTTTGCTGCAGTGGTAAATGGGAGTGTATTCTTAATTTCACTTTCAGATTTTTCATCATTAGTGTGTAGGAATGCTAGAGATTTCTGTGCATTAATTTTGTATCCTGCTACTTTACCAAATTCATTGATTAGCTCTAGTAGCTTTCTGGTAGCATCGTAGGATTCTCTATGCATAGTATCATGTCATCTGAAAACAGTGACAGCTTTACTTCTTCTTTTCCGATTTGGATTCCTTTTATTTCTTTTTCTTCTCTGATTGCATTGGCTAACACTTCCAAAACTATGTTGAATCATAGTGCTGACAGTGGGCAACCTTGTCTTGTTCCTGATCTTAGAGGAAATGGTGCCCTTTTTCACCTTTGAGAACGATGTTGGCTGTGGGTTTGTCATATATGGCATTTATGATGTTGAGGTAAATTCCCTCTATGCCTACTTTTTGGAGGGTTTTTATCATAAATCGTGTTGAATTTTCTCAAAAGCTTTTTCTGCATCTGTTGAGATCATCATATGGTTTTAGTCCTTCAGTTTTTTAATATGTTTTATCACATTGTTTGATTTGTGTATATTGAAGAATCCTCGCATTCCTGGAATAAACCCCACTTGATCATGTTGTAAGATCTTTTTAATGTGCTTTTGGATTTTGTTTGCTAGTATTTTGTTGAGGATTTTCACATCTATGTTCATCAGTGATATTGTCCTGTAGTGTTCTTTCTTTGTGATATATTTGTCTGGTTTTGGTATCAGGGGATGGTGGCCTCGTAGAATGAGTTTGGGAGTGTTCCTCACTCTGCTCTATTTTGGAAGAGTTTGAGGAGGATAGGTGTTAGCTCTTCTCTAAATGTTTGATAGCATTCGCCTTTGAAGCCATCTGGTCCTGGGCTTTTGTTGGTTGGAAGATTTTTAATCTCAATTTCAATTTCAGTGCTTGTGATTTTTCTGTTTATATTATCTATTTCTTCCTGTTTCAGTCTTGGAACATTGTGCTTTTCTAAGAATTTGTCCATTTCTTCCAGTTTGTCCATTTTATTGTCATATAGTTGCCTGTAGTAATCTCTCATAATTCTTTGCATTTCTGCAGTGTCAGTTGTTACTTCTCCTTTTTCATTTCTAAATCTGTTGATTAGAGTTCTCCCTTTTTTTCTTGATGAGACTGGCTAGTGTTTTAAAAAATTTGTTTATCTTCTCAAAGAACCAGCTTTTAGTTTTATTGGTCTTTGCTCTTATTTCCTTTATTTCTTTTTCTTTTATTTCTGATGTGATCTTTATGATTTCTTTCCTTCTGCTATCTTTGCGTTGTTCTTTTTCCTTCTTTCTCTAATTGCTTTAGGTATTAGATTAGGTGGTTTATTTGAGATTTTTCTTGTTTCTTGATGTAGGAGTGTATTGCTATATACTTCCCTCTTAGAACTGCTTTTGCTGCATCCCATAAATTTTGAGTTGTCGTGTTTTCATTGTCATTTGTTTCTAGGTATTTTTTATTTCCTCTTTGATTTCTTCAGTGATCTCTTGGTAATTTAGTAGTGTATTGTTTAGCCCCCCTGTGTTTGTATTTTTTACAGTTTTTCCTCTATTTGCTAACTAGTTTCATAGCGTTGTGGTCAGAAAAGACACTTGATATGATTTTAATTTTCCTAAATTTACCAAGGCTTGATTTGTGACCCAAGATATGATCTATCCTGGAGAATGTTCCATGAATGCTTGAGAAGAAAGCGTATTCTGTTGTTTTGGGATGGAATGTCCTATAAATATCAGTTAAGTACAACTTGTTTAATGTGTCTTTTAAAGCTTGTGTGTCCTTATTTATTTTCATTTTGGATGATCTGTCCATTGGTGAAAGTGGGGTGTTAAAATCCCCTACTATGATTGTGTTGTTGTCGATTTCTCCTTTTATGGCTGTTAGCATTTGCCTTATGTATTGTGGTGCTCCTATTTTGGGTGCATAAATATTTACAATTTTTATATCTTCTTCTTGGATTGGTCCCCTGATTATTATGTAGTGTCCTTCTTTGTTTCTTGTAATAGTCTTTATTTTAAAGTCTATTTTGCCTGATATAAGAATTACTAGTGCAGCTTTCTTGTGATTTCCATTTGCATAGGATATCTTTTTCTATCCCCTCACTTTCAGTCTGTATGTGTCCCTACATCTGTCGTGAGTCTCTTGTAGACAGTGTATATATGGGTCTTGTTTTTGTATCCATTCAGCCAGTCTATGTCTTTTGGTTGGAGCATTTAATTCATTTGCATTTAAGGTAGTAATCCATATGTGTGTGCCTATTACCATTTTCTTAAATGTTTTTGGTTTGTTATTGTAGGTCTTTCCTTCTCTTGTGTCCTGCCTAGAGAAGTTCCCTTAGCATTTATTTTAAAGCTGGTTTGGTGATATGAATTCTCCTAACTATTGCTTATCTGTAAAGGTTTTAATTTCTCTGTCGAATCTGAATGAGATCCTGCTGGGTATTGTAATCTTGGTTTTAGGTTTTTCCCTTTCCTCACTTTAAATATATTCTGCCACTCCCTTGTGGCTTGCAGAGTTTCTGCTGAAAGATCAGTCTTTAACCTTATGGGGATTCCCTCAGATGTTACTTGTTGCTTTTCCCTTGATGCTTGTAATTTTTTTCTTTGTATTTAAGTCTTGATAGTTTGATTAATATGTGTCTTTCTGTCTTTCTCCTTGGATTTATCCTCTATGGAACTCTCTCTGCTTCCTGGACCTGATTATTTCCTTTCGCATGTTAGGGAAGTTTTCAACTATAATCTCTTCAAATATTTTTTCAGACCCTCTTTCTCTTCTTCTTCTGGGACCCCTATAATTCGAATGTTGGTGTGTTTAATGTTGTCCCAGAGGTCTCTGAGACTGTCCTGAATTCTTTTCATTCTTTTTTCTTTATTCTGCTTTGTGGTAGTTATTTCCACTATTTTATCTTCCAGTTCAGTTATACGTTTCTCTGCCTCAGTTGTTTTGCTATTGATTTTTTGTAGAGAATTTGTTGTTTCATTTATTTTGTTGTTCAGCATTGTTTGTTTGCTCTTTAGTTCTTCTAGTCCTTGTTAAACGTTTCCTGTATTTTTTCCATTCTATTTCCAAGATTTTGGATTATCATTACTATCATTACTCTGAATTCTTTTTCAGGTAGACTTCTTATTTCCTCCTCATTTTTTTGGTCAGGTGGGTTTTTGCCTTGCTCCTTCACCTGCTGCATAGTTCTCTGTCTTCTCATTTTGTTCAACTTACTGTGTTTGGGGTCTCCTTTTCGCAGTTGCCATTGTTTTCTGTGTCTGCCCGCAGCAGGAGAGTTTGGTTCATTGGCTTGTGTAGGCTTCCTGGTGGATGGGACTGGTGCCTGTGTTTTGGTGAGTGGGCCTGGGTCTTGTCTTTCTGGTGGGCAGGGCCGTGTCTGGTGGTGTTTTGGGGTGTCTGTGACCTTAGTATGATTTTAGTCAGTCTCTCTGCTAATGGGTGGAGTTGTGTTCCTGTCTTGCTAGTTGTTTGGCATGGGGCATCCAGCACTGGAACTTGCTGGCCGTTGGGTGGAGCTGTGTCTTAGTGTTGAGACAGAGATCTCTGGGAGAGTGCTCACCAATTCATATTACTTGGGGCTGGGAGGTCTCTGGAGGTCCAGTGTCTTGAACTTGGCTGTCTCACTTCAGAGTTTCAGGCCTGACACAAGGCTGGAGCACCAAGACCCTGTCAGCCACACGGCTTGAAGAAAAGGGATAAATAAAGAAAGAAAAATAAAGAAATTTAAAAGTGGCTCAGTGCTTTGTGGCCGCCTGGAGGGGTGGGATGGGGAGGGTGGGAGGGAGGGAGACGCAGGAGTGAGGGGATGTGGGAACAGATGTATATGTATGACTGATTCACTTTGTTGTAAAGCAGAGACTAATAAAAAATTTTTTTAAAAAGAATAAAAGAAAATAATTTTTTAAAATTGAAAAATTAATAAAATAAAATAGTAAAAGTGTAATAAAAAGAAGAGCAATCAAACCAATAAACAAATCCACCAATGAAAATAAGCACTAAAATCTATACTAAGATAAACATAAAAATCAGAAACAAGTCAGTCACAGACATGAAACCCCAAGTCTACAGTTACTCCCAAAGTCCACTGTCTCAAGTTTTGGTTGATTCATTGTCTATTCTGGTATTCCACAGATGTTGGGTACCTCAAGTTGATTGTGGGCATTTAATCTGCTGCTCCTGAGGCTGCATGGAGAAATTTGCCTTTCTCTTCTTTGCACAACTCCTGGTGTTCCACTTTGGATTTGGACCCCCCTCTGCGCGTAGGTCACCTGAGGGCATCTGTTCTTTGCTCAGACAGGACGGGGTTCAAGGAGCAGCTGATTTGGGGGCTCTGGCTCACTCAGGCCATGGGGAGGGAGGGGTACGGATGTGGGGTGAGCCTGCGGCGGCAGAGGCCCGCATGGCTTTGCACCAGCCTGAGGCACACCATGCATTCTCCCGGAGAAGTTGTCCCTGGAGCAGGGGACCCTGGCAGTGGTGGGCTGCACAGGCTCCTGGGAGGGGAGGTATGGATAGTGATCTGTGCTTGCACACAGGCTTCTTGGTGGTGGCAGCAGCAACCTTAGTGTCTCATACCCGTCTCTTGGGTCCATGCTGATAGCTGTGGCTTGTGCCCGTCTCTGGAACTCCTTTAAACAGCACACTTAATCCCCTCTCTTCATGCACCAGGAAAAAAAGAGGCAAGAAAATGTCTGTGTGTAGGTTGCCCTCAGGTATCTGTTTCCGCCCAGACAGGATGCGGTTGAAGCAGCAGCCAATTAGGGGGCTGTGACTCACTTATGCTGGGGGGAGGGTGGGGTACGGTAGTTATAATTGGAAAGCAGGGTGAGCCTGCAGTGACAGAAGCCCGTGTGATGTCGCAACAGACTGAGGCACACCATGTGTTCTCCCGGGGAAATTGTCCCTGGATCATGGGACCCTGCCAGTGACAGGCTCACAGGTTCCCAGGGTTGGGGAGTGGGTGTGTGGATAGTGACCTGTGCTTGCACACCAGATTCTTGATGGCTACAGCAGCAGCATTAGCATTTCATGCCCGTCTCTGGTGTCCGAGCTGATAACCTGTCTCTGAAGCTCTTTTAGGCATTGCTCTGCCTTCTGTGAGCAGACAGGGTAGGAATCCCCTCTCCTCGTGCACCCCAAAACAATGGTCTCTTGACTCTTAGGCAGGTCCAGACATTTTCCCAAATTCCCTCCCGGTTAGCTTTGGCTCACTAGCCCACTTCAGGCTCTGTTCTCGAAGCCAGCCACAGTCCTCTCCCGGGGATCTGACCTCTGAAGCCCGAGCCTCAGCTCCCAGCCCCGCCCACCCTGGCGGGTGAGCAGACAAGCCTCTCGGGTTGTTGAGTGCTGGTCGGCACCGATCCTCTGTGCGGGTATCTCTCCGATTTGCCCTCTGCAGCCCTATTGCCATGTTCTCCTCCATGGCTCTGAAGCTTCCCCCCCCACCCACCTCCTGTCTCTGCCAGTGAAGGAGCTTCCTAGTGTGTGGAAACTTTTCCTTCTTCACAGCTCCCTCCCAGAGGTGCATGTCCTGTCCCTATTCTTTTGTCTCTGTTTTTTCTTTTTTCTTTTGGCCTACCCAGGTACGTGGGGTTTTTCTTGCCTTTTGGAAAGTCTGAGGTCTTCTGCCAGCATTCAGTAGGTGTTCTGTAGTAGTTGCTCCATTTGTCGAAATAGTTTTGATGTATTTGTGGGGAGTAAGGTGATCTCCACATCTTACTCCTCCTCCACCTTGAAGGTCTCCCCTAGCGTGTTTTTAAAATTCACCCATATTATGGTATGTATCAGTAGTTTATTCCTTTTTATTGCTGAGCAATACTCCATGGAATGGATGTGCCATATTCCATCCATCCATTCATCAAGTGATGAGTACTTGGGCCACTTACAACCTTTGGCTACTATGAATATTGATACTATGAATATATGTGTACAAGTTTTTGTTTGGATGTATGTTTTTGTTTTTCTTTGGTAGATACCTAAGAGTGGGCTTGGATCATATGGAAACCCTATGTTTCAAGTTTTGAGGAACTGCCAAACTGTTTCAAAAGAGGCTGCACTATTGTATGTTCCTGCTGGCAATCTGAGGGTTGTAATTTCTCCACATCCTTGTCGACAATTGTTACTGCCTCTCTTTCTAATTATAAACATCCCATTGGACAGGAAGTGGCATCTCATTATGATTTTGATTTTCAATTCCCTAGTGGCTGATGATGAGCACCTTTCTGTGTGCTTATTGGCCATTTTTATATAACCTCTTTGGCAAAATATCTATGCAGATTCTTTGCTCATTTAAAAAAATTAGGGTTTTTGTCTTTTGATTATTCAGTTACATGAGTTCACTATATATTCCGTATATGTCTTGTCAGAGATGACTTGCAAATTTTTTCTGTGAATTATCTTTTCACTTTCTTGATTTTGTCCTTTGAAACATGAAGGTTTTAAATTTTGATAAAATCCAATTTATTTTTTCTTTTCTTGCTTGTGCTTTGGTGTCACATGTAAGAAGCCTTTGCCTAACCCAGGGTCACAAAGATTTACTCTTGTGTTTTCTTTTAAGATTTTTATAGTTTTAGCTCTTATATTTACATCTTTCATCAATTTTAAGTTAGTTTTTGTATGTGGATGAGGTAGGAATCCAATTCATTCTTTTGTATGTGTATATCCAGTTGTCCCCTATCATTTGTTGAAGAGACTATTCTTTCTCCATTGATTTTTCTGGGTACATTTGTTAAAAATCAATTGACCATAAATGTAAGAATTAATTTCTGGACTCTTAATTCTATTTATTTCATCAATCTCTATGTCTGTCCTTATGCCAGTACAACATTGTCTTGCTTACTGTAGCTTTGTAGTAAGTTTTGAAATCAGGTAGTGTGAATGAATTCTCCAACTTTGTTCTTTTTCCAGATGATTCTGGATACTCTTTGTCTCTTTCATTTCTCTATGAATTTTAGGATCAATTTCTTTTTAAAGATCCAGGTAGGATTTGCATTGAAGCTGTATATCAATTTGAGGAGTATTGCCATCTTAACAATATTAAGTCTTCTGGTTCATGAGCATGAGATAACTTTTAATTTATTTAAATCTTTAAATTCTTTCAACAATGTTTTGTAGTTTTTAGTGTACAAGTTTTGCACTACTTTTAAAAAATAGACTTTATTTTTTAGAGCAGTTTTAGGTTCATAGCAAAATTTAGCAGAAAGTACAGGGACTTTCCATATATCCTACCCACACATAGCACAGCCCCCCCCCATTATCAACATCTCACAAAAGAATGGTAAATTTGTTACAATTGATGAACCATATTGACAGTTCATTATCACTCATAGTCTCTAGTTTACATTAGGGTTCATTCTTGGTGTTGTACAATGTATGGGTTTTCACAAATGTATAGTGGAATGCATCCACCATTATAGTATCATACAACAAAATAGTTTCACTACCCTAAAAATTTTCTGTGCTCAACAAATTCATCCCTCCTTTCCCCCCACCCATGGAAGCCAAAGAACTTTTTACTGTTTCCATAGTTTTGCATTTTCCAGAACGTCAGATAGTTGAATCATACAGTATGTAAATTTTCATATTAACTTCTTTCACTTAGTAATGTGCATTTAAGTTTCCTCCATGTCTTTTCATGGCTTGATTGCTCATTTCTTTTTAGTGCTGAATAATATTCCATTGTACCACAGTTTATTTATCCACTCACCTGCTGAAGGACATAACCTTGGTTGTCATCAAGTTTTGGCAATTATGAATGAAGCTGCTGTAAAATCTGTGCAGGTTTTTGTGTAGATGTAAGTTTTCAGCTCATTTGGATAAATACCAAGAAGGTGATTGCTGGATCTTACACTACTTTCTAAAATTTACTTCCAAGTATTTTATTCTTTTTTGATGCTATTACAAATGGAATTGTTTTTTTAATTTCATTTTTGGATTGCTCATGGCCAGTGTATAGAATTACAACTTAGTTTTGTATGTTGATCTTGTATTCTGAAACTTTGCTGAACTCGTTTATTAGTTCTCATGGTTTTTTAGTTGATTCCTTAGGATTTTTAATGTATTGGATTATGCCGTCTTTATTTCTAATCTGGATTCCATTCTTTCTTTTTCTTGCCTGACTTTCATGGCTAGAACTTCGAATACAATATTGAATATAATTGACAAGAGGAGACATCCTTGTCTTTTTCCCCCCCTGATATTAGAGGGAGAACATTTAGTCTATCACAACTAAGTATGATGATAACTGTGCCATTTTCATAGATGTCTTTATCAGGTTGAGGAAGTTTGCTTCTATTTCAAGGATGTTAAGAGTTTTTATCATGACAGGGTGTTGGATTTTAAAAGTAATTTTCCTTAAACTGTTGATAAGATCATGTGGATTTTGTCCTTTATTCTATTAATACAGTATATTATATAAATTAGATTTTAGATCATAAAACATCCTTGCATTCCTGGAATTCATCTCATTTGGTCATGGTGTACAATCTTTTTTATATATTTCTGGATTAGGTTTACTAATATTGTAGTTGAAATTATTTATGTCAATATTCATAAAGAATATTGGTCTAATTTTTTTCTTGTTATATCTTTGGTTTTGGTATCAACAAAATACTGGCCTTATAGAATGAATTGCAAAGTGTTCCTTCCTGTTCTATTTTTTTGAAGAGTTTGTGAAGGGTTAGTATTCATTCATCTTTAAACAAGTTGGTAGAATTTGGTGAAGTCACCTGATCCTAGATTTTATTTTTGGGGAGTGTCTTGACTACTAATTCAATCTCTTTACTTATTATAGGTGTATTCAGATTTTGTATTTCTTTTTGAGTTAGCTTTGATAGTTTGAGTGTTTCTAAGAATGTTTATTTCATATAAGTTATGTATTTGTTGGCATACAATTGTTCATTGTATTTCCTTATGTGTTTTTTTTTCTGTAAGATTTATTGATGATCGCTCTTTCATTCCTGATTTTAGAAACTTATGCCCTCTCTCTTTTGTTTCTTGGTCAGTCTGCTTAAAGATTTGTCAATCTTTTTGGTCTTTTCAAAGAACTAACTTTGTCATTGATTTTCTCTATTGGTTTTTTTTTTTCTATTTCATTTGTTTTCACTCTAGTCTTATACTAGTCTACTTTTTGCTTGTTTTTGAGAAAACTTGCCCTTCTTTTTCTAGTTTCTTAAGGGAGAAATGTACTTTGTTAAGATCTTTGTTCTTTTTTTAATATAAAAATTTGTAGCTATATACTTCCTTCTGATCATTGCTTTAGCTGCATCCCATATATTTTGTTGTGTTTTCATTTTCATTCACCTCAAAGTATTTTCTAACTTTCCTTCTGATTTTTTTCTTTGGACCATTAATTATGTGGGAGTATTTTGTTTAATTTCCACATATTTGTGACTTTCCTAAATTTTCTTTTCCTATTTTTCTAATTTCATTACCTTGTTGTTGGAGAAGACAATTTGTATGACTTCCATCCTTTTAAATATGCAGGTATACCTCGTTTTATTGTGTTCTGCTTTATTGTGCTTTGTAGATATTGCATTTTTTTACAAATTGAAGGTTTGTGGCAACCCTGCATTGTCAGATGATGGTTAGCATATTTTAGTAATAAAATATTTTAAAATTAAGGTATATACATTTTTAAGACATAATGCTATTGCATACTTAACAGACTACACTATAGTATAAACAGAACTTTTATATGCACTGGGAAACCTGAAAATTTGTGTGGCTCTCTTTATTGTGATATTCGCTTTATTGTGGTAGTCTGGAGCTGAACCCACAATATCTCCTACGTACAACTAGGTACTGAAGTTATTTCTTGACCTAGCATATTATCTGTTTTAGATAATATTCTATGCACACTTGAAAAGGATGTTTATTCTGCTGTTGTTGAGTGGAGTGTTCTGTGGATATCTGTTATGTCAGTTTGGTTTACAGTGTTGCTCATCTTCCGTATCCTTGTTGATTTTCTGCCTAGTTGTTCTGTCTGTTATTGAAAGTGGGGTATTAAAACTGAAATATTATTGTCATCATTTTCTACCTTTATTTATGTCAGTGTTTGCTTCATGTATTTTTTCTGTAGGTGCATATATGTTACATTTGTTAATTTTTCATAATGTATTGAAACTTTTGTCACTATAAAACATTTTTTGTCTCTAGTAACAATTTCTCTTTAAAGTCTATTTTGTCTGATATTAACATAACCACTCCAGTTCTCTCTCTTTTTTTAAATAAATTTATTTATTTTATTTATTTTATTTGTGTCTGCATTAGGACTTTGTTGCTGCATGCGGGCTTTCTCTAGTTACAGTGAGCGGGGGCTACTCTTCGTTGTGTTGTGTGGGCTTCTCACTGCGGTGGCTTCTCTTGCTGTGGAGCACAGACTCTAGGCACACAGGCGTCAGTAGTTACAGCATGCAGGCTCAGCAGTTGTGGCTCATGGGTCCTAGAGCACAGGCTCAGTAGTTGTGGCACATGGGCTTAGTTGCTCTGCGGCATGTGGGATCTTCCTGGACCAGGAATTAAACCCGTGTCCCCTGCATTGGCAGGCAGATTCTAAACCACTGTGCTACCAGGGAAGCCCTGTTTTTTATATAGTGGCTTGTATCTGCTAATCTCAAACTCTTAATTTATCCCTCCCCCACCCCCTTTCCCGTTTGGTAACCATAAATGTGTTTTATGAATCTGTTTCTGTTTTGTAAATAAGTTCATTTGTATCATTTTTTAGATTCTATGTGTAACTGATATCATATGGTATTTGTCTTTCTCTTTCTGACCTACTTCACTTAGTATGATTATCTCTAGGTCCACTCATGTTGCTGCAAATTGTAATATTTCATTTTTTTGTAATTGAGTAATATTTCATTGTATATGTACCACATCTTTTAAAGCCATATCTTCTTAATTTTTTGCTTATTTTATTGTACTCTTCAACTCCAGAATTTTATTTGAACCTTTTAAAATTATTTTATTTATTTATTTATTTTTATTTTGCAGTACGTGGGTCTCTCACTGCTGTGGCCTCTCCCGTTGCAGAGCACAGGCTCCAGATGCGCAGGCTCAGTGGCCATGGCTCACAGGCCTAGCCACTCCATGGCATGTGGGATCTTCCCAGACCGGGGCATGAACCCGTGTCTTCTGCATCAGCAGGCGGACTCTCAACCACTGCGCCACCAGGGAAGCTCCACCAATACTTCTTTTTTTTAAAAAATTTAAAATGTAATAGAATAGAATAGTAAGTATTGGTGCTTTGTATATAGTAAAGTTAGGTATTGTTTTATGAAAATTTAAAACCAAATTGTGTATATTAATTGCTTTGTAATGTTATATGTAGTTTTACTGTGGGTCCCAATTTTAAAAAGCCTATATAACAATACTAATTTGTATGAACTTAAGTATGCATCAGAATCATCTGGAGGGCTAGTTAAAATACATATTTCTGATCTCTCCATCATAGTTTCTGATTCAGTAGATTGAGAAGGGAGTGAGAATTTGCATTTTTAAATCAAGTTCCCATATGATACTATGCTTCTTCTCTGGGCACCACATTTTGAGAACCACTGTACAAGACCAGTAGTTTTCAACCCTGCTTGCAAATACAATCACCTGTGAGTGTTTTAAAATATAAAGATGTCTAGTCCCTACCCCAGACTAAGTAGATTCAGATCTCTAGAAGTGGGGCACAGTGTTTCTGATGTACACAAGGAGTTTAGATCTCTGTACTAGATTGTGACCTTTTTGAGGGCAAGACTGAGTCTTTTGTGTATTATCCTTGGTCTGACCTTGTGTAGGTGCTCAATATATGTTGAATGAATGGACTTAAAATAGCCCTAGATTTTTCTAGCAGTAGAGGACAGATTACTCTTGGAGGAGGCAAGGTTTTAAAAATGAAAGGCGGGCTTCCTTGGTGGCGCAGTGGTTGGGAGACCGCCTGCCGATGCAGGGGACACGGGTTCATGCCCCGGTCTGGGAGGATCCCACATGCCGCGGAGCGGCTAGGCCCGTGAGCCATGACCGCTGAGCCTGTGCTCCGCAACGGGAGAGGCCACAGCAGTGAGAGGCCCGCATACCGCAAAAAAAAAAAAAAAAAAAAAAGAAAGGGGCAGAGAGGGCTGGTGCTTCTCCAAATGAAGAATGCTGGCTCCACTCCTTCCCATAGCCCAGATACAGGGAGGGGCTGCAGGGTTGTGTGAGATTTACGTCTATCAGAAATTATTCCCCAGTGCAGGAGGTATAAAGGAAACTTAAGTTCAAACATTGTTGGTGATGTCTTTTCAGCACAGGCACAGAGAAGAGCCCATCTTAGATTTCCCTGCCATGGAATTTCAGAGAAGGACTGATTTTATTCATGGCCTGTTTTTATCTATCTCAGCTCTCCCTACTCCCCAGTTTCCTTCTTTATTCTGAAAGGAGCTGGTAAACAGGCAAAGGCTACTAATCTACTACTGATCTACTGACAGTCAGACCCCAGGTGAACAAAATTTCCCTCTGCTTTTCCTTAGGTCCATCCTTGGTGCTTCAGTCTGGCCTTAGCAATTTTCTGCAGCCTCTCTTTCCTGCAGGAGTCCCTATGACCCAGCTCTGTCCCTTAGGTACCTAGTCTCATCCTGTTACACAGTCAACTATTTATGGGTTATTCCCTAGGTGTCTTCCTAACAGTGATGTCACTATGTTAGACAAGTGCATTGGCTCTTGTTGGTTCTAATGTATCCTCATGACATAGCTGGGAAAATGAACACTACAAAGTAAGCCACCTACCTGAGCAATACTTCCAGACCACTGCAATAAAGCGAGTCACACAAATTTTTTGATTTCCCAGTATGTATAAAAGTTATGATTACACTATACTGTAGTCTGTTAAATGTGCAATAGCATTATATCTAAATAATGTACTACCTTAATTAAAAAATAGTTTATTGCTAAAAAATGCTAACCATCATCTGTGTCTTCAGCGAGTTGTAAACTTTTTCAGTAGTAACATCAAAGATCACAGATCATCATAACAAATATAATAATAATGAAAAAGTTAGAAATATTGTGAGAATTACCAAAATGTGACAGACATGTAGTGAGCAAATGCTGTTAGAAAAATTGTGCTGATAGACTTGTTCGATGAACAGTTGCCACAAACCTTCAATTTGTAAGAAATGCAGTATCTGCGAAGTGCAGTAAAGCAAAGCACAATACAATAAGGTTTACCTGTATGCTTTTTCGACTGTGTTATATATTTTTATAGACATTTTCCTCTCTGAGTGAGGCACATTCAGGAACTGTAACCCCTTTCCTGTCCATACACTGTTCAGTAATACAGAAGCTTTTGTCTTTCATTATATAATCAAGCTATGGGGTTGTCCCTGTTGTTTTAGGACATGGTGAAGTTCAAGGATGTGGTTTTATGTCTCAAAGAGGAGGAATGGAGTCAACCTGACTCCTCCCAGAGGACTCACTGTTGGGATGTGATGCTGGAGAATTATGGAGACACAGTCTCACTTGGTAAGTGAAATGTAGCCTCTTCCTTGTATTCTTTTAAGATTTGAGATAGTCTTCCTTCTCCCATGCTTTCTTTCTTTTTTTATTTTTTTAACTTCTTTGTTGGAGTATAATTGCTTTACAATGGGGTGTTAGTTTCTGCTTTATAACAAAGTGAATCAGTTATATATATATATATACATATGTTGCCATATCTCTTCCCTCTTACATCTCCCTCCCTGCTATCCTCCTTACCCCACACCTCTAGATGGTCACAAAACACCAAGCTGATCTCCCTGTGCTATTCGGCTGCTTCCCACTAGCTATCTATTTTATGTTTGGTAGTGTATATATGTCCATGCCACCCTCTCACTTTGTCACAGCTTACCCTTCCCCCTCCCCATATCCTCAAGTCCATTCTCTAGTAGGTCTGTGTCTTTATTCCCATCTTACCCCTAGGTTCTCCATGACCTTTTTTTCTTCTTAAATTCCATATATATGTGTTAGCATACGGTATTTGTTTTTCTCATTCTGACTTATTTCATTCTGTGTGACAGACTCTAGGTCCATCCACCTCACTACAAATAACTCAATTTCGTTTCTTTTTATGGCTGAGTAATATTCCATTGTATATATGTGCCAAATCTTCCTTATCCATGCATCTGTTGATGGACACTTAAGTTTCTTCCATGTCCTGGCTATTGTAAATAGAGCTGCAACAAAGGTTTTGGTACATGACTCTATACGAATTATGGTTTTCTCAGGGTATAAGCCCACTAGTGGGATTGCTGGGTCCTATGGTAGCTCTATTTTTAGTTTTTTAAGGAACCTCCATACAGTTCTCCACAGTGGCTGTATCAATTTACATTCCCACCAGCAGTGCAAGAGGGTTCCCTTTTCTGCACACCCTCTCCATCATTTACTGTTTGTAGATTTTTTGATGATGGCCATTCTCAGTGGAGTGAGAGGATATCTCATTGGACTTCTGATTTGCATGTCTGTAATGATTAATGATGTTGAGCATTATTTCCTGTGTTTGTTGGGAATCTGTATATGTGCTTGGAGAAACGTCTATTTAGGTCTTCTGCCCATTTTTGGATGGGGTGGTTTGTTTTTTAGATATTGAGCTGCATGAGCTGCTTGTAAATTTTGGAGATTAATCCTTTGTCAGTTGCTTCATTGGCAAATATTTTCGCCCATTCTGAAGGTTGTCTTCGTCTTGTTTATGGTTTCCTTTGCTGTGCAAAAGCTTTTAACTTTCATTAGGTCCCATTTGTTTATTTTTGTTTTTATTTCCATTTCTCTAGGAGGTAGGTCAAAAAGGATCTTGCTGTGATTTATGTCATAGAGTGTTCTGCCTATGTTTTCCTCTAAGAGTTTGATAGTGTCTGGCCTTAATTTAGGTCTTTACTCCATTTTGAGTTTATTTTTGTGTATGGTGTTAGGGAGTGTTCTAATTTCATTCTTTTCCATGTACTTGTCCAGTTTTCACAGCACCACTTATTGAAGAGGCTGTCTTTTCTCTACTATATATTCTTGCCTTCTTTATCAAAGATAAGGTGACCATATGTTCGTGGGTTTACCTCTGGGCTTTCAATCCTGTTCCATTATCTATGTTTCTGTTTTCGTGCCATTACCATACTGTCTTGATTATTGTAGCTATGTAGTATAGTCTGAAGCCACAGAGCATGATTTCTCCAGCTCTGTTTTTCTTTCTCAAGATTGCTTTGGCTATTCATGGTCTTTTGCATTTCCATACAAATTGTAAAATTATTTGTTCTACTTCTGTGAAAAATACCACTGGTAGTTTGATAGGGATTGTATTGAATCTGTAGATTGCTTTGGGTAGTAGAGTCATTTTCAGAATGTTGATTCTTCCAATACAAGAACATGGTATAACTCTCCATCTGTTTGTATCATCGTTAATTTCTTTCATCAGTGTCTTATAATTTTCTGCATAGAGGTTTTTTGTCTCCTTAGGTAGGTTTATTCCTAGATATTTTATTCTTTTTGTTGCAGTGGTAAATGGGAGTGTTTTCTTAATTTCACTTTCAGATTTTTCATCATTAGTGTATCGGAATGCTAGAGATTTCTATGCATTAATTTAGTGTCCTGCTACTTTACCGAATTCATTGATTAGCTCTAGTAGTTTTCTGGTAGCATCTTTAGGATTCTCTATGTATAGTATCATGTCTTCCACAAAGAGTGACAGCTTTACTTCTTCTTTTCTGATTTGGATTCCTTTTATTTCTTTTTCTTCTCTGATTGCTGTGGCTACAACTTCCAAAACTATGTTGAATAATAATGGTGAGAGTGGGCAACCTTGTCTTGTTCCTGATCTTAGTGGAAATGATTTCAGTTTTTCAACACTGAGGACGATGTTGGCTGTGGCTTTGTCATATATGGCCTTTATTATGTTGAGGAAAGTTCCCTCTATGCCTACTTTCTGCAGGGTATTTTATCTAAATCGTTGTTGAATTTTGACAAAAGCTTTGTCTGCATCAATTGAGATAATCATAGGTTTTTTCTCCTTCAATTTATTAATATGGTGTACTACATTGTTTGATTTGCGTGTATTGAAGAATCCTTTCATTCCTGGGATATACCCCACTTGATCATGGTGTATGATCCTTTTAATGTGCTGCTGGATTCTGTTTGCTAGTATTTTGTTGAGGATTTTTGCATCTATGTTCATCAGTGATACTGACCTGCAGTTTTCTTTCTTTGTAACATCTTTGCCTGGTTTTGGTATCAGGGTGATGGTGGCTTCGTAGAATGAGTTTGGGAGTGTTCCTCCCTCTGCTATATTTTGGAAGAGATTGAGAAGGACACGTGTTAGCTCTTCTCTAAATGATTGAGGGAATTCGACTGTGAAGCAATCTGGTACTGGGCTTTTGTTTGTTGGAAGATGTTTAATCACAGTTTCATTTCAGTGCTTGTGATTTTTCTTTTCATATTTTCTATTTCTTGCTGGTTCACTCTCGCAAGGTTGTGCATTTCTAAGAATTTGTCCATTTCGTCCAGGTTGTCTTTTTTACTGGCATAGAGTTGCTTGTAGTAACCTCTTATGATCTTTTGTATTTCTGCAGTGTCAGTTGCTACTTCTTCTTTTTCAGTTGTAATTCTATTGATATGGTCTTCCCCTTTTTTCTTCATTAATCTGGCTAATGGTTTATCAATCTTGTTTATTTTCTCAAAGAACCAGCTTTTAGTTTTATTGATCTTTGCTATTGTTTCCTTCATTTCTTTTTAATTTATTTCTGATGTGATCTTTTTGATTTCTGTCCTCCTGCTAACTTTGGGGGTTTTTCATTCTTCTTTCTGTAATTGATTTTGGTGTAAGGTTAGGTTGTTTATTTGAGATGTTTCTTGTTTCTTAAGGTAGGTTTGTATTGCTATATACTTCCCTCTTAGAATTGCTTTTGCTGCATCCCATAGGTTTTGGGTCGTTGTGTTTTCATTGTCATTTGTCCCTTGGTATTTTGAAATTTCCTCTTTGATTTCTTCACTGATCTCTTGGTTATTACATAGGGTGTTGTTTAGCCTCCATGTGTTTGTATATCTTACAGTCTTTTTCCTATAATTGATATCTAGTCTCATAACACTGTGGTCAGAAAAGATACTTGATATGGTTTCAATTTTCTTAAATTTACCAAGGGTTGATTTGTGACCGAGGATATGGTCTGTCCTGCAGAATGTCCCATCAGCACTTGAGAAGAATGTATATTCTGTTGTTTTTGGATGGAATGTCCTATAAATATCAATTAAGTCCATCTCGTTTAATGTATCTTTTAAAGCTTGTGTTTCTTTATTTACTTTCATTTTGGATGATCTTGACATTGGTGAAAGTGGGGTGTTAAAGTCCCCTACTATGATTGTGTTACTGTCGATTTCCCCTTTTATGCATGTTAGTATTTGCCTTATGTATTGAGGTGCTCCTTTTTTGGGTGCATAAATATTTATAATTGTTATATCTTCTTCTTGGATTGATCCCGTGATCATTATGTAGTGTCCTTCTTTGTCTCTTGTAATAGTCTTTGTTTTAAAGTCTATTTTGTCTGATATGAGAGTTGCCACTCCAGCTTTCTTTTGATTTCCATTTGCATGGAATATCTTTTTCCATGCCCTCACTTTCAGTCTGTATGTGTCTCTAGTTCTGAAGTGGGTCTCTTGTAGGTAGCATATATACAGGTCTGTTTTTGTATCCATTCAGCCAGTCTAGGTCTTTTGGTTGAATCATTCAATCCATTTACATTTAAGATAACCATCGATATGTATGTTCCTATTACCATTCTCTTAATTGTTTGGAGTTTATTGTTGTAGGTCTTTTCCTTCTCTTGTATTTCCTGCCTAGAGAAGTTCCTTTAGCATTTGTTGCAATGCTGGTTTGGTGGTGCTGAATTCTCTTACCTTTTGCTTGCCTGTAAATGTTTTAATGTTTCCGTCAAATCTGAATGATATCCTTGCTGGATAGAGTAATCTTGGTTGTAGGATTTTCTCTTTCATCACTTCAAATATGTCCTGCCACTCCCTTCTGGCTTGCAGAGTTTCTGCTGAAGGATCAGCTGTTAACCTTATGGGGATTTCCTTACATGTTACTTGTTGTTGTTCCTTTGCTGCTTTTAATATTTGTTCTTTGTATTTAATTTTTGATAGTTTGATTAATATATGTCTTGGCGTGTTTCTCCTGGGATTTATCCTGTATGGGACTCTCTGTGCTTCCTGGACTTGATTAACTATTTCCTTTCCCATATTAGGGAAGTTCTCAACTATAATCTCTTCAAACATTTTCTCAGTCCTTTCTTTTTCTTTTCTTCTTCTGGAACCCATATAATTTGAATGTTGGTGAGTTTAATGTTGTCCCAGAGGTCTCTGAGACTGTCCTCAGTTCTTTTCATTCTTTTTTCTTTATTCTGCTCTGCAGTAGTTATTTCCACTATTTTATCTTCCAGGTCACTTATCCATTCTTCTGCCTCAGTCATTCTGCTATTGATCCCTTCTAGAGCATTTTTAATTTCATTTATTGTGTAATTCATCTCTCTTTGTTTGCTCTTTAGTTCTTCTAGATCCTTGTTAAACGTTTCTTGTATTTTCTCCATTCTATTTTCAAGATTTTGGATCATCTTTACTATCATTATTCTGAATTCTTTTTCAGGTAGACTGCCTATTTCCTCTTCATTTGTTAGGTCTGGTGGGTTTTTGCCTTGTTCCTTCATCTTCTGTGTGTTTCTCTGTCTTCTCATTTTGCTTCACTTACTTTTTTTGGTGTCTCCTTTTTGCAGACTGCAGTTTTGTAGTTTGTATTGCTTTGGTGTCTGTCCCCCGTGGCTAAAGTTGGTTCAGTAGGTTGTGTAGGCTTCCTGGGGGAGCGTACTAGTGCCTGCGTTTTGGTGGAGGTGGCTGGAGCTTGTCTTTCTGGTGGGCAGGTCCACGTCTGTTGGTGTGTTTTGTGGTGTCTGTGGCTTATTATGATTTTAGGCAGCCTCTGTGCTAATGGATAGTGCTGTGTTCCTGCCTTGCTAGGTGTTTGGCACAGGGTGTCCTGCACTGTAGCTTGCTGGTCATTGAGTGAAGCTGGGTCTTGGTATTGAGACGGAGATCTCTGGGAGATTTTCACTGTTTGATATTATGTGGAGCTGGGAGGTTTCTTGTGGACCAGTGTCCTGAACATGACTCTCCCACCTCCGGGGCACAGCCCTGATGCCTGGCTGGATCACCAAGAGCCTGTCCTCCACACGGCCATGTACATGAGGAGCTTCTTGCCTTTTGGGAGGTCTGAGGTCTTCTGCCACCATACAGTTGGTGCTCTGTTGGAGCTGTTCCACATATAGATGTATTCCTGATGTATTTGTGGGGAGGAAGTTGATCTCTGCATCTTAATCTTCCACCATCTTGAAGCTCCTGAGTACTGTAAACTTTGAGATGCAGCTAAAATAGTGCTGAGAGGGAAGTGTACAGCTATAGTCTCTTATAGTAAAAAAGGTACAAAGGTATATTAAATCAGTAATTTAACAATTCATATTAAGAAACTGCAAAACAATAGTTAACTCATCCTATATCACGTGGAAGCAAGGAAATAAATATTTGAGAAAAAATGGGTGAAATAGAGAATAAAAAAATAAAGAAAATTACTTACAGCCAATGTTGATTTCTATGAAAATAGCAACAATATTGACAACACTTTAGCTGTACTCAATAAGAGTAAATGAGAGTAAAATTCAACTTACCGATTTCAAGAATGAAAGAGAGGATTCCTCTACTAACCTTACAGAAGTAAAATGGATTATAAGATGCCTATGAAAAAATGGATGCCAACAAATTATTTAGCCTCTGTAAAATTAACAAATTTCTAGAAAGACACAAGCTACTGAAGTGGACACAAGAAGAAATCTGAAATCCTGAGACGTTAGAGAAGAATAAATACTAATTCTTCAAAGACTCCTCTGAAAGTTAGAAGATGAGGGAACACTTTCTTCTCATTCTATGAGACAGTTTTTACCCTGATACTAAAACCAGGAAAAGTGATCACAAGGAAACTACTGGACAATATATCTCATGAATTTCAATGCAAATATTCAGCGAAATATTAGCAAACTGAATTCAGTAGCACATAAACACTAACATGCACAATGACCAGTTTTTCTCAAGAATATGTGGTTGGTTTAACATCTGAAAATCTACTAATGTAATATACCATATAAATACAATGGAGGAAAAAAACCACATGATCATCTCACTAGACACACAAAAAGAATTTGGCATTATCCAACATTTTCATGATAAAATCACTCAAAAAACAAGGAATAAGGGAGGAGCTTCAACATGGCAGAAGTGTAAGAGGCGGAGATCACCTTCCTCTCCACAAAAATATCAGAAATACATCTACATGTGGAACAGCTCCTACAGAACAGCTACTGAAAGCTGGCAGAAGACCTCAGACTTCCCAAAAGGCAAGAAACAACCCATGTACCTGGGCAGGCCAAAAGAATAAAGAAAAAAACAGAGACAAAAGAATAGGGATGGGACCTGCACCAGTGGGAGGGAGCTGTAAAGGAGGAAAGTTTTCCACACACTAGGAAGCCCCTTCATGGGCAGAGACTGTGGGCGGTGGAGGGAGGAAGCTTCGGAGCCACAGAGAGGAACGCAGCAACAGGGGAGCTGAGGGCCAATTGCAGAGATTCCCGCACAGAGGACAGGTGCAAACTGGCACTCACCAGCCTGAGAGGCTTGTCTGCTCACCTGCCGGGGCAGTTGGGGGCTGGGAGCTGAGCCTAGAGCTTCGGTCCGATCTCAGGGAGAGGACTGGTGTTGGCTGGGTGATCACAGCCTGAAGGGGTTAGTGCACCACGGCTAGCCGGGAGGGAGTCTGGGAAAAAGTCTGGACCTGCTGAAGAGGCAAGAGACTTTTTCTTCCCTCTTTGTTTCCTAGTGCGCAAGGAGAGGGGATTAAGAGCGCTGCTTAAAGGAGCTCCAGAGACGGCCACAAGCCATGGCTAACAGCTCTGACCCCAGAGACGGGTATGAAACACTAAGGCTGCAGCTGCAGTCACCAAGAAGCCTGTCAGCAAGCACAGCTTAGTATCCACACCACCCCTCCTGGGAGCCTGTGCAGCCTGCCACTGCCAGGGTCCCGTGATCCAGGGACAATTTTCCTGGTAGAACGCATACCTCAGGCTGGTGCAATGTCATGCTGGCCTCTGCCACTGCAGGCTCACCACGCACACCATACCCCTCCCTCCCCACCGGCCTGAGTGAGCCAGGGCCCCCAAATCAGCTGCTCCTTTAACCCCATCCTGTCTGAGTGAAGAAGAGTTGCCCTCATGCGACCTACAGGCAGAGGCGGGTCCAAATTCAAAGCTGAACCCTGGGAGCTGTGCAAAAAAAGAGGAGAAAGGGAAATTTCTCCCAGCAGCCTCAGGAGCAGAGGATTAAATCTCCACAATCAACTTGATGTACCCTGCATCTGTGGAATACCTGAATAGACAACGAATCATCCCAAATTGAGGAGGTGGACTTCGGAAGCAAAGATATATACATATTTTTCTCTTTTTGTGACTGTGTATGTGTATGCTTCTGTGTGTGACTTTGTCCATATAGTTTTACTTTTACCTTTTGTCCTAGGGTTCTGTCTGTCCAGATTTTTTTTCTTTTCTTTTTTTTTTTTACTTAAAAATTTTTCTTAATAATTATTTTTTACTTTAATAATATTTTATTTTATCTTTCTTTCTTTCCTTCTTTCTTTCTTTCTTTCTTTCTTTATTTATTTCTTTCTAATTTTCTCTTTTATTCTGAGCCACGTGGATGAAAGGATCTTGGTTCTCCAGCCAGGCATCAGGGCTGTGCCACTGAGGTGGGAGAGACATGTTCAGGACACTGGTCCACATGAGACCTTCCAGCTCCACATAATATCAAATGGTGAAAATCTCCCAGAGATCTCCATCTCAATGCCAAGGCCCAGCTTCATTCCACGACCAGCAAGCTACAATGCTGCACACCCTATGCCAAGCAACTAGCAAGACAGGAACACAACACTACTCATTAGCACAGAGGCTGCCTAAAATCACAATAAGGCCACAGACAACCCAAATCACACCACCAGATGTGGACCTGCCCACCAGAAAGACAAGATCCAGCCTCATCCACCAGAACACAAGCAATAGTCCCCTCCACCAGGAAGCCTACAAAACCCACTGAACCAACTTTAGCCACTGGGGACAGACACCAAAAACAATGGGAACAATGAACCTGCAGCCTGCAAAAAGGAGACCCCAAACACAGTAAGTTAAGCAAAATGAGAAGACAGAAAAACACAGAGCAGATGAAGGAGCAAGGCAAAAACCCACCAGACCTAACACATTAAGAGGAAATAGGTAATCTACCTGAAAAAGAATTCAGAATAATGATAGTAAAGATGATCCAAAATCTTGGAACTAGAATAGAGAAAATACAAGAAAGGTTTAACAAGGACATAGAAGAACGAAAGAGCAAACAAACAATGATGAACAACACAATACATAAAATTAAAAATTCTCTAGAAGGGAACAATAGCAGAATAACTGAGGCAGAAGAACGGATAAGTGACCTGGAGGTTGAAATAGTGGAAATAACTACTGCAGAGCAGACTAAGAAAAAGGAATGAAAAGAAATGAGAACAGACTCAGAGACCTCTGGGATAACATTAAATGCACCAACATTCGAATTATAGGGGTCTCAGAAGAAGAAGAGAAAAAGAAAGGGACTGAGAAAATATTTGAAGAGATTATAGTTGAAAACTTCCCTAATATGTGAAAGGAAATAGTAAATAAAGTCCAGGAAGCACAGAGCGTCCCATACAGGATAAATCCAAGGAGAAACTTGCCAAGACACATATTAATCAAACTATCAAAAATTAAATACAATGAACAAATATTAAAACCATCAAGGGAAAAAGAACAAACAACACACAGGGGGATCCCCATAAAGTTAATAGCATATATTTCTGCAGAATTTCTGCAAGCCAGAAGGGAGAGGCAGGACATACTTAAACTGATGAAGGAGAAAATCTTACAACCAAGATTTCTCTACCCAGCAAGGATCTCATTCAGATTTGATGGAGATATTAAATCCTTTAGAGACAAGCAAAAGCTAAGAGAATTCAGCACCACCAAACCAGCTTTACAACAGATGCTAAAGGAACTTCTCTAGGCAGGAAACACAAGAGAAGGAAAAGACCTACAATAACAAACCCAAAACAATTAAGAGAATGGTAATAGGAACATACATATCGATGATTATCTTAAATGTAAATGGATTAAATGCTCCAACCAAAAGATATAGACTGGCTGAATGGACACAAAAACAAGACCTGTATATACGCTGTCTACAGGAGATCCATTTCAGACCTAGGAACACATACAGACTGAAAGTGATGGGGTGGAAAAAGATATTCCATGCAAATGGAAATCAGAAGAAAGCTGGAGTAGCAATTCTCATATCAGACAAATGGACTTTAAGATAAAGAGTATTACATGACACAAAGAAGGACACTACATAATGATCAAGGGGTCAAGCCAAGAAGAAGATATAACAATTGTAAATGTTTATGCACCCAATAGAGGAGCACCTCAATAAAAAAGGCAACTGCTAACAGCCATAAAAGGGGAAATAGACAGTAACACAACCATAGTAGGGGACATTCACACCCCACTTTCACCAAAGGACAGATCATCCAAAATGAAAATAAATAAGGAAACACAAGCTTTAAATGATATATTAAACAAGATGGACTTAATTGATATTTATAGGGCATTCCATCCAAAAACAACAGAATACACTTTCTTCTCAAGTACTCATGGAACATTCTCCAGGAAAAATCATATCTTAGGTCACAAATCAAGCCTTGGTAAATTTAAGAAAATTGAAATCATATCAAGTATCTTTTCTGATCACAATGCTATGAGACTAGATATAAATTACAGGAAAAAATCTGAAAAAATAAAAACACATGGAGGCTAAACAATACATTACTTAATAACCAAGAGATCAGTGAAGAAATCAAAGAGGAAATTTAAAAATACCTAGAAATAAATAACATTGAAAACAGGATGACCCAAAACCTATGGGATACAGCAAAAGCAGTTCTAAGAGGGACGTGTATAGCAATATATTCCTACCTTAAGAAACAAGAAACATCTAAAATAAACGACCTAATCTTACACCTAAAGCAATTAGAGAATGAAGAACAAAAAACCCCAAAGTTAGCAGATGGAAAGAAATCATAAAGATCAGATCACAAATAAAAGAAAAAGAAATGAAGGAAATGATAGCAAAGGAAAAAAAAATGAAAAGCTGGTTCTTTGAGAAGATAAACAAAATTGATACACCAATAGCCATATTCATCAAGAAAAAGAGGGAGAAGACTCAAATGAATAGAATTAGAAATGAAAAAGGAGAAGTAACAACTAGCACTGCAGAATATACAAAGGATCATGAGAGATTACTACAAGCAATTCTAGGCCAATAAAATGGACCTCCTGGAAGAAATGGACAAATTCTTAGAAATGCACAACCTTCCAAGGTTGATCCAGGAAGAAATAGAAAATATGAACAGACCAATCACAAGCACTAAAATTGAAAGAGTGATTAAAAATCTTCCAACAAACAAAAGCCCAGGATCAGATGGCTTCACAGGTGAATTCTATCAAACAATTAGTGAAGAGCTAACACCTATCCTTCTCAAACTGTTCCAAAATATAACAGAGGGAGGAACACTCCCAAACTCATTCTACGGGGTCACCATCATCCTGATACCAAAACCAGACAAAGATGTCACAGAGAAAGGAAACCACAGGCCAATATCACTGATGAATATAGATGCAAAAATCCTCAACAAAATATTAGCAAACAGAATCCAACAGCATATTAAAAGGATCATACACCATGATCAAGTGGGGTTTACCCCAGGAATGCAAGGATTCTTCAATATATGCAAATCAATCAATGTGATACACCATATTAACAAACTGAAGGAGAAAAACCATATGATCATCTCAGTTGATGCAGAGAAAGCTTTCAACAAAATTCAACACCCGTTTGTGATAAAAACCCTCCAGAAAGTAGGCATAGAGGGAAACTTCCTTGACATAATAAAGGCCATATATAACAAACTCACCATCTACATCATCCTCAAGGGTGAAAAACTGAAACCATTTCCGCTAAGATAAGGAACATGTCAAGGTTGCCCACTCTCACCACAGTTATTCAACATAGTTTTCAAAGTTGTAGCCACAGCAATCAGAGAAGAAGAAGAAATGAAAGGAATCCAAATTGGAAAAGAAGAATTAAACTGTCACTGTTTGCAGATGACATGATACTATACCTAGAGAATCCTAAAGATGCTACCAGAAAACTACTAGAGCTAATGAATGAATTTGGTAAAGTAGCAGGATGCAAAATTAACGCACAGAAATCTCCTGAATTCCTATACACTAATGATGAAAAATCTGGATGTGAATAAAAAAACACTCCACTTTACCATTGCAACAAAAAGAATAAAATATCTCGGAATAACCTTATCTAAGGAGACAAAAGACCTGTATGCAGAAAGTTATGACACTGATGAAAGAAATTAAAGATGATACAAATAGATGGAGAGATATACCATGTTCTTGGATTGGAAGAATCAACATTGTGAAAATGACTCTACTACCCAAAACAATCTACAGATTCAATGCAATCCCTATCAACTTACCACTGGCATTTTTCACAGAACTAGAAAAAATTTTTTCACAATTTGTATGGAAACACAAAACACCCTGAATAGCCAAAGCAATCTTGAGAAAGAAAAACGGAGCTGGAGGAATCATCTTCCCGGACTTCAGATTATATTGCAAAGACACAGTAATCAAGACAGTATTTTACTGGCACAAAAAGAGAAATATAGATCAATGGAACAGGGTAGATAGCCCAGAGGTAAATGCACGTACATATAATCAACTTAACTTTGATAAGGGAGGCAAGAATATACAATGGAGAAAAGACAGCCTCTTCAATAAGTGGTGCTGTGAAAACTGGACAGCTACATGTATAAGTATAAAATTAGAACACTCCCTAATACCATACACAAAAATAAATTCAAAATGGATTAAAGACCTATATATTTGGCCATACACTGTCAAACTCTTAGAGGGAAACACAGGCAGAACACTCTATGACATAAATCACAGCAAGATCCTTTTTGACCCACCTCCTAGAGAAATGGAAATAAAAACAAAAATAAATAAATGGGAGCTAATGAAACTTCAAAGCATTTGCACAGCAAAGGAAACCATAAACAAGATGAAAAGACAGCCCTCAGAATGGGAAAATGTATTTGCAAATGAAGCCACTGACAAAGGATTACTCTCCAAAATTTACAAGCAGCTCATGGAGCTCGATATCAAAAAAGCAAACAACCCAATCCAAAAATGGGCAGAAGACCTAAATAGACATTTCTCCAAAGAAGATATACAGATTGCCAAGAAACACATGAAAGAATGCTCAACATCATTAGTCATTAGAGAAATACAAATCAAAACTACAATGAGATATCATCTCACACCGGTCATCATCAAAAAATCTACAAAAAATAAATGCTGGATAGTTTGTGGAGAAAAGGGAACCCTCTTGCAGTGTTGATAGGAATGTAAATTGATACAGCCACTATGGGGAACAGTATGGATGTTCCTTAAAAAACTAAAAATAGAACTACCATACGACCCAGCAATCCCACCACTGGGCATATACCCTGAGAAAACCATAATTCAAAAAGAGTCAATTACCAAAATATTCATTGCAGCTCTATTTACAATAGCCAGGACATTGAAGCAACCTAAGTGTCCATCAACAGATGAATGGATAAAGAAGATGTGGCACATATATACAATGGAATATTACTCAGCCATAAAAAGAAACGAAATTCAGTTATTTGTAGTGAGGTGGATGGGCCTAGATTCTGTTACACAGAGTGAAGTAAGTCAGTAAGAGAAAAACAAATACCGTATGCTAACACATATATATGGAATCTAAAAAAAAAAAAAAAAAGGTCATGAAGAGCCTAGGGACAAGACGGGAGTAAAGACACTGACCTACTAGGGAATGGACTGGAGGATATGATGAGGGGGAAGTGTAAGCTCTGATAAAGTGAGAGAGTGCCATGGACATATATACACTACCAAACAAAAAATAGATAGCTAGTGGGAAGCAGCCGCATAGCACAGGGAATCCAGCTCTGTGCTTTGTGACCACGTAGCGGGATGGGATAGGGAGGGTGGGAGGGAAGGAGGGAGATGTAAAAAGGAAGAGATATGGGAACATATGTATATGTAAAACTGATTTATTTTTTTATAAAGCAGAAACTACTAAAACACCATTGTAAAGCAATTTTACTCCAATAAAGATGTTAAAAAAAATAAGGAATAAGTAAAAGAAATGAAAGTGTACACGTTGGAAAGGAAAAAGTAAAAGTATATTTGTACATGATATGATATATATGGAAGGAATCCAGTAAAACATATCAGAATTAATTAAAATGTGTTCAGCATCATGGCAGCATACAAGATCAATGTGCAAAAAAATTGTTTTTCTGTACACTAGCAATGAACAGTTGAAAATGAAATGAGGAAAACAACCTCATTTATAATAGCATCAAAATAATAAACTACTTAGGAATAAAGTTAACAAAAGAAGTATAAGTGTGTACACTGAAATCTACAAAATATTCTTTAAAGAAATAAAATAAGATCTTTCTTAATGGAAAAAAATCTTATGTTCATTCATCAGATTGATACAGAAGTGACCCTCCCCCGACTAAATGAAACCCATTAATAACAGGGAATTTTTTTGTGTGTGTGCTATGCGGGCCTCTCACTGTTGTGGCCTCTCCCGTTGCGGAGCACAGGCTCCGGACGCGCAGGCTCAGCGGTCATGGCTCACAGGCCCAGCTGCTCTGTGGCATGTGGGATCCTCCTAGACCGGGGCATGAACCCGCATCACCTGCATCGGCATGCGGACTCTCAACCACTGCGCCACCAGGGAAGCCCGGGGATTGATTTTTTAATTGCTTAATCACAATTGTAGAAGCAGGATTTTCTGATGTTAAAAAGGTATAGTTCTATTTAACTCTCTAACATATTCAACATTCAATTTTCTCTTTCCTGAACTGTTTCTTGGTTATGATTTTTGTTTACCACTGTCCTGACTGATCTCCCTGCCTCTAGTCTGGGCCTGTCCATTCTGTCCTTTATACTGCTACCCATGTTTTCTTTTTCCAAAGTGCAAATCTCTCCATCTTAATCTTCCACTTACAACCCTTCATCGATCACTTTTTTTTTAACCAGGCATTGTCCACTGTCTTTAGTTTAACTTTCAAAGCCCTGTAAGGACTTCCACCTGTCATGGTCTCCAAGCCTTTGGTCACATTCTTCTCTCCACTTTATCCTGTGTGCAAGTATCTGCTCATCTTTCAGTAAACAACTGGAGGGTCTTCTTCTCTCTGAAGACTTTTTACAACCAGTACTTCCATACCCACTATTGCCCCCACATCACTTGCCTCATGACAGCTACTGGATCCCAAATTGGCTGTGCCCCATATTTACTGACAAACATCCAAAAATAAAGATTCCCAGTCCCCACTCTGGACTATGAAAAATAATTTCTACTGATGGGCCCAGAAAACTGTATTTAGAAGCTCCACATGGTTCCTAAATGCAACCAATCCAAGGACTAGTGCTCGAGAACCACTTTGTTCTCCTTTTTGTTGCTCTGTATCTTGCCTCTGGCTCTTATTGTAGCACATATAAGCCTCGATTATTCTTGCTTACTGTTTTGTAGTTCCACTATTATTATAATAAGCTCCTTGCCTGGGGATACAGTAGGCACCTAAACATTCTCACATGGTATCTTTGTCTTTCCTTTGGTCTTTCTCTTTGAATATTTCCTCTTCTTCCCATGTTGTTTCTGCTCACCCATTTGCTGGGACTGATCTCTGGCAGTACTTTGTTCACAGCCTAACCAACCACATATTTTCCTTCTCCTAGATCAGGACTTCCCATTTCTAAACCTAACCAGTTCTGCCTGTAAGAATAAAGAGAGATGGCATGGGTTCCGTATTTAAGGGAAATTCAGGATGAATAAGAACAAAGCACTTGGCCAAGGGAGTGAAGAAGCTATAAATACTACATTCTTTAAGGTATGTTTTGGTGTGGATCCTTTTTTGTTTTGTTTTGTTTTGTTTTTTTAAACATCTTTATTGGAGTATAATAGCTTTAAAATGGTGTGTTTGTTTCTGCTGTATAACAAAGTGAATCAGCTATACATATACATATAATCCCATATACCCTCCCTCTTACGTCTCCCACCCACCATCCCTATCCCTCCCCTCTAGATGGTCACAAAGCAACGAGCTGATCTCCCTGTGCTATGTGGCTGCTTCCCACCAGCTAACTATTTTACAATTGTTAGTATATGTAAGTCCATGCCACTCACTCACTTCGTCCCAGCTTAACCTTCCCCCTCCCCATGTCCTCAAGTCCATTCTCTGCACCTGTGTCTTTATTCCTGTCCGGCACCTAGCTTCTTCAAAACCAATTTTTTTTAAGATTCCATATATATATATACGGTATTTGTTTTGCTCTTTCTGACTTACTTCACTCTGTATGACAGACTCTAGGTCCATCCACCTCACTACGAATAATTTCGTTTCTTTTCATGGCTGAGTAATATTCCATTGTATATATGTGACACATATTTTTTTACAACTTTATTGGAGTATAATTGCTTCAAAATGGTGTATTAGTTTCTGCTTTATAACAAAGTGAATCAGTTATACATATACATCTGTTCCCATATCCCTTCCCTCTTGCATCTCCCTCCCTCCCACCCTCCCTATCCCACCCCTCCAGTCGGTCACAAAGCACTGAGCTGATCTCCCTGTGCTATGTGGCTGCTTCCCACTAGCTATCTGCCTTACATATGGTAATGTATGTATGTCCATGCCTCTCTCTCGCTTTGTCACAGCTTACCCTTCCCCCTCCCCATATCCTCAAGTCCATTCTCAAGTAAGTGTGTATCTTTCTTCCTGTTTTATCCCTAGGTGCTTCATGAAATTTTTTCCCTTAAATTCCATATATATGTGTTAGCATACGGTATTTGTCTTTCTCTTTCTGATTTACTTCACTCTGTATGACAGACTCTAGGTCTATCCACCTCATTACAAATAGCTCAGTTTCATTTCTTTTTATGGCTGAGTAATATTCCATTGTATATATGTGCCACATCTTCGTTATCCATTCATCTGTCAATGGACACTTAGGTCGATTCCACGTCCTGGCTATTGTAAATAGTACTGCAGTGAACATTGTG